>NC_046660.1:46878127-46917583 GCF_010883055.1 Belonocnema kinseyi
GTACCTAAACGTACTTTATTGTACCCTAATAAATCTTCCAAAGTTTCAGCTCGATATTTTATTTACAAAAAAAGTTCTGAGGTTCAAAAAAACATTCAGTGAGCCGAAAAAGTGAGGTCGGTAATATAGGTATTTAGCTGTGTCACATGCCCTTAACTAATTATTTAAAAAACAGTTGAATTGAAAGTCAAAAAATAAATTCACTGTCATTTCCCATTCCAGCTAAAAAAAAAAACCTGCTAAAAAGAAGAGATTTATAAGCTTACTCTCTGTTGGTTCCAGCGTAGGGATTATCTCTCATAGATCTGGTTTTGGGATCATAGTAAGCCGAATTGGGGTCCAGATTACGGAGGTATTTAGCCGTATCTTCTCGTATCCTCAAGTTCCTCACAGTAATTCTTTGTTTGGAGTCGACTTTGGTACCGGGCATGTCGACTTCATCGACGTATTTGTCCTCGTCCTTGTCCGAATCCTGTTCACTCACTTCTCCCTCGTTCAACTTCTTCGCTCTCATTTCCTTTTTCGCTTCCTCAACTTTATGATACTCCTCGACGATCTCTCGATGCTCCGCCGGATCATATCCAGCCCATCTGTCCCGCTTCGCGTCGTAATCGAGGTCAAGATTAGGCTGTTTCACATCATCAGGGGCAATATTAGTTTGCGAGTATTTCGCGAGAACCTTCCTCTGTTTCTCGAAGCAATCCTTGCGTTTGTGACCCATCGCTCCACAATTTTCGCAGGCACCTTTGCGAAATCGGGTTGCTCGAGTTGACTGAGTTCCTCGGATGTACCACTCGTCGATGCGACTGAATTCTTTCTGCTTTTCTGGCTGGGGTCTCTGATGCTTTAATGTCGGGCCCTGTTGTGCAAATTCATTCGCATTTAGGTCACGGTTTTCAATCGAAAATCAAACTTAAGTAGATCATGAACAGAAATCAGTTATTTGAAAATTGAAAAAATCAAAATGATCGTCAAACTCCGGGGTTTCTTTCACTGACCAGATTTTCACTGATTGATTGAAGCAAAAAAGCAATTCCAAGCAAATAAAAAAAAGATTTATCTAGCATGAACAATTAATTAACAATCCGAAAATACTAATTTTCAACGGAAGAGTACAATTATCGATTTTAAAAACTGGTTTTTTTTTAAAGAAAATAGTAAAATTTTCCCAGAATTATTGAATTTTAAACTCGAAAATGAACGTTCAACCAAATATTCAAATGAAAAGAAAAAAAAAAAGATTAAACATCAACCAAAAACAGTTGCATTTCTGACTAAGTAATTTACATTTACATAATTGAATTTTCAACAACAAAAAAAGATGATTTTATAATAAAATACTTAAATTTTCAGCGAAATAGTTGGATTTTAAGCCAAATACATAAATGTTCTACAAAGAATAATTTTCAACCAAGCAGTTGAACTTTACAGACAAATGATAATTTTTCTACAAAATACTTTAACTTTTAACCAAATGGTTGAATTTTCAATTTAATGTTAATCAACAAAATAGTTGAATTTCCTACAAAAGCGTTGAGTTTTCAACAAAATAATTATACTTCTAATATCAGAATAGTTCAATTTTAAATTAAATAGTTGAATTTTCACATCATAAAGATATATTCACAAAAAAATCGAATAGCTGATACTTCGACAAAAACAGATGAAGGTTCTACCAAAAATGCTGAAATGTAAAAACAAAAAGACAAATTTCCAACAAAAATGTTGAATTTTCTACTTTAAAAACTGACCTTTTAAAAAAATAGTTAAAATTTTAAGAAAATAGTAAAATTTTTAATAAAATAGTCGAATTTTTCAAAAAATAGTAGAATGTTTCACAATTTTGTTGAATATTTAACTTGCAAATTAATTTTCAACCAAATAACGAAATTCAAAAAGATTAAACATCAACCAAAAACATTTGAATTTTTAACTAAATAATTGAAATTTTTAGATGAGGGTTGAATTTTAAACATCAAACAAGATGAATTTTCTCTCAAAATAGAAGAATTTATAACAAAAGACTTGAATTTTCAGCAAGATAGATGAATTTTTAAGCAAATATTATGGATTTTATGCCTACGAAGATGAATTTTCAAACCAAATAGTCGAAGTTTCAAACAGAAAAGATTAAAATTCAACCAATGGAAGTTAAATTTTGAATCAAATAGTTGAAATTTACAGAAAAAATGATGAATTTCCTACAAAATAGTTGAACTTTTCACCAAATCGTTGAATTTTCAATTAAATATTACTCAACAAAATAGATGAATTTCCTACAAAAGCGTTGAATTTTCAACAAAATAATTATACTTTTAACAACAGGATAGTTAAATTTTAAATCAAATAGTTGAATTTTCACACTATAAAGATAAATTCACAAAAAAATATGATAGCTGATATTTCGACAAAAACAGATGAAAGTTCTACAAAAAGTGTTGAAATGTAAAAACAAAAAGAAACTTTTTAACAAAAAAGTTGAATTCTCGACTTTAAAAACTGACCTTTTAAAAAAAAATTTTTAATAGTGGAATATTTCACAATTTTGTTGAGTATTTAACTTGCAAATGAATTTTCAACCAAATAACGAAATTCAAAAAGATTAAACATCAACCAAAACAATTTGAATTTTAACTAAATAATTGACATTTTTAGATGACGCTTGAATTTTAAACATAAAAAAAAAATTTTCCCTCAAAATAGATGAATCTCTAGCAAAATACTTGAATTTTCAACAAAATAGTCGACTTTCCCACAAAAGCGTTGAATTTTCAACTAAATAATTATATTTTTAACAACAGAATAATTAAATTTTTAATGAAATAGTTGAACTTTACAGAAAAAATGATAAATTTTCTACAAAATAGTTAAACTTTTAACCAGATCGTTGAATTTTCAATTAAATGTTAATCAACAAAGTAAATGAATTTCCTGTAAAAGCGTTAAATTTTCAACAAAATAGTTAAATTTGCACACTATAAAGATAAATTCACAAAAAAATATAATAGCTGGTATTTTTACAAAAACAGATGAAGGTTCTATCAAAAATGCTGAAATGTAAAAACAAAAAGACAAATTTCCAACAAAAAAGTTGAATTTTCGATTTTAAAAACTGACCTTTTAAAAAAATTGTTAAACTTTTAACAAAATAATAGAATGTTTCACAATTTTGTTGAATATTAAACTTGCAAATAAATTTTCAACTGAATAACCAAATTAAAAAAGATTAAACATTAACCAAAAACATTTGAATTTTCAGCAAAATAGTTGAATTTTTAACTACTTGTCTGGATTTTATACCTACAAAGATGAATTTTTAACCAAATTGTCCCATTTCTAAACAGAAAAGATTAAAATTTACAATTTAAAACGAAACAGTGGAACCTTAAGCAAAATTGATGAATTTTCCACAAAATAATTGAACTCTTAACCAAATGGTGGAATTTTCCACACACACAAATTAATTCTAAGCAAAAAATGTAATAGTTGATATAGTTGATATTTTAACTTACAATAAAACAGTTAAACTTTGAATCATGGAGATAAATTCTCGACTGAAAGGATGTATCTTACACTAGAATAGTTGAATTTTCAGAAAAAAATGAATTTGAAAAAAAACGAATCTTCATTCCAAGATGAATTTCTAACAAAAAAAAATATTTTTTACCAAACTAGTTCAACCTTTAACAAGGTAGTTCAATTGTTAATAAAAAAGATGAATTTTCAATGAATATTGTAACAGGAGATATTTTAAACAAAAAACATGTTAATTTGAAATAACAAATAGTCGAATTCAATGAAAAAGTTGAATTTTTATTTAAAAAATGATTAAAATTCTACTAAAACGGATGAATTTTTAAACCAAAACAACAAATTTTCAACGACAAAGAAAGAGTTCAATTTACAACCAGTGAGATGGACCTTCAACTAAAAATAGATATTTTTTGAACAAATCAATTCAGCCTTTACACAAGTAGTTAAATTTTCAACAGAAGTTTAATTCGCAACAAAATGATTAAACTTTCATCTGAAAGGATTAATTTTCAACTAGAAAAATTAAATTTCAAGATGAACAAAAAATTAAATAAAAAAAACAAATTTTCATCCCTAAAAGACGAATTTTCATTGAACTGTGGAATTTTCAACCAAATAATAAAATAGTTGAATAAAAATATAACAGCCCTCACAGTCCCTATGGGATAAAATATAGGAATCAAAGGAAAAGAATTGAAAATAATTGAAATGAATTGGAAAAAATGTTGAAAATCAAAGAAATTCCAGTGATTTCCGTAAAACTTGAATGCACTTAGAGTAATTGAAAGTAGGCGAGAAGAATTCGATAATATTCATGAAAATTCAAGGCGAATTAGAAAAAATGAAATTAATGGAAAACAATTTCAAAATATGAAAAAACTTCATTCAATTTTGTAAATTTGAAATGTTCTTAGAAATATTCAACGGAATTCAAAAGAATCTGATAATATGCATAAGAATTTAAGGACAGGTTTCAAGAGTTCAGGATTAATTAAATAAAACCTTTTAAACAAATTTAAAATCCATGGAATTAAATAGAATTGAGTAAATTTAGAAAAAATGAAGTAAATTAAAAAGAAGTGAAGAAAATTCCAACGGATTTGAAAGAATTCGGGTTGAATTAAAAAAAAAATTTTAAACCTCTTTAAATATTTGAAATCCTATTAAATTATAAAAAAAAAAGAATTCAAACGAATTGGAAATAATGAAAAAAATCAAAGAAGTTCCATTGATTTCAGTAAAATTCGAGTGAATTTAGACATTTAATGGACAAAAGTATTCGAGGAAATCCATAAAAAAATCAAGCTGAATTTAAAAAGCAATCAAGTGAATTAAAACAAAATTTTAAATATGTAAAAAAATTGAATTGAGTTTGAAATGAGTTTAGAAAAATTAAAGAGATGGGAATATTTTGTAATATTTAAATTTTAAATATTTTTTTCTTTAAGATGATTCAAACAAAGATCTTTTTAAATCTACTAAACTGAGTAGAGTTGAGTGAATTCAAAAGAATTCAATATAAATTAATACGAATTTAGGGCGAATTCCAAATAAATTGCAAAAAATATTCAAAAATTTCTTCAAATTTTTGAAACCCTACTAATTCCTAACAAAAAAGTGGCTAATGACTACAAAAATTAAAAAAAAAATTAAAATGAGATGGAAATAATGTTTAAATCCTTTAAGACGATTAAAACCCTTTGGAATTTTTTTAATCTCTTGAAAATACATTAGTATCTTTTAAAATTCCTAAAATATTTCAGCCTTCAAACTATTAAAATAAATAAAAAATCTATGATTTTTTTTTTAATTTCTTCAAATATTTCAAATCCTTAAAAATCTTTTAAAATTCAGGATAAACAAATAAGAATTCAGGGTGAATTCCAAAAAATAATTTCTAAATTGTTCAAATCTTTGAAATCCCACTAAATATCGCACTTCTTATGAATAGATTTGTCTAAATTCACAAAAATATGATAAAATCCGGTGAAATTCTATTATATTTCTTGAAATCCTGAAAATCTGATAAAATAACGTGATATCTTTTAAAATCTGTTAAAACCTTATATGTCCTGTAAAATCGTTTCATATCTTCTGAAATTCTTGAAAATGCATTATCATAAAATATTTCAAACGCTTTGAAATCCCTTTAAATTATTAAAAATAATGATAATAATTCCTTCGAATCTTTTAAAATTTCCTAAAATATTTCAAATTAAAAATTCTTTAAATACCTTAAAAGTTTAAAAAATACCCTTAAATCTTAAAAAATCCCAGCAAAGTATTGCACTTCATTAAAAATTTCTCGAAATCTTTAAAAATAATCTGAAACATTCCAAAGAATTCAAGACAATTCAGAAATATGTATAGACCTGAACTGAACCAATGAGTTAATTTTTTGAAATAAAAGTGACTAAAAAGTGATTTGAAAAAAAGTGACAAATCGTTACTGTGTAACAGCCCTGAATTTTTTTTAAAGTTCCATTATGCAACCTGGTCACCCTGAAAATGGTATTTTTCTTACCGATGCCCCAAAATACCACGGAGTTGTACTGATGTACTGTGGAATGTGAGGGTTTATGTCCTTTCCCTCTTCGTCAACGGCAGCTGGAGCAGTTCCGGCTTTCCTGGCTTCCTCCAACTCCTTCGCCTTTCTCCAATCTTCTCTGCTTTTCTTTTTAGGTTCATCTTCAAACAAGCTTTTGTTCTTCAAAATTTGAGAGACAGGCACATTCGCCACCGGATTAGACATCCTGAATTACATATTTCTTTAGTTATAAAGTGGAAAACACATTAACGACGGTGACCGTTTTAATCGAAGAAAAAAATTGCCGGTCGCAAACATTTTTCATTGTCAATACAATTAAAAAAATCGAACTCTAAAGCTAAACATTGTTCCATTTGAAGTGGTAAATTTTAAACACTTAACATTGAGGTTTAAAAGTTTTTTTCAATTCAAAAATGTCGTATTTAAATTCTCAATAAAAATAAAAACGTATAAAATGGAAGGTACAAACACTTTTCAATTGAACAATTTGAATGAAATGCAGAAAAATTGCAAAATTTAGAATTTTTAACTATTATGCATTATGGCGAATTCAAAGATGCAGATTCAATTCCAAAAATATAAATGTACATTATGATTTTCAATGCTCTGAATTAAAAAAACAATAAATGAACTTAAAATTGGTTTAAATATTATTTTAAGCAAGTTTAAGCTAAAAACATTTAAGATTGAAAAATTATTCTTTTTTTTTAACCTGAACACTTCTTAGATTAGAAGTTACATTATTTTCATCTTAAATAGTAGTTTAAATATGATTGAAAAGCTTCAAAACTTTATTTTAAAATCTTGACAAATCTAGAAGTTGTTTTACATTTTTTCAAATTTGAACCCTTAAACGGTAGACTGGTGCGAATTCGCACCCAAAGTTTTCTCATTTTGTTGGCATTTACGCAAACACAGCTGCAGCTGATTTTCCCCACATATTTTAAATATATTTGTAAAATATGTGTAATATATGCTAACTGTTTATTATATGTTCGATATGTTCAATATTTAATATAAACATTGCAAACAAACCAATTCGCACCAGTGTACCGTTTACATATGCTCGGTTGGAGTGCACCGTTTGAGGGTTAAATTATTTTAGAACTTTTTTTCGAACTTCTACATATCTTTTAAAATGAATCGAATTTTTCTTACGAGTTTTAGAAAAATCTGCAAATTTATTAAAGTTTGCTTAAAATCTGCCAGATTCTTTTTTTTTACAATTTTACAAATCTTTTTAACTATTCACTTAAAATAATTTTTCAAAATGAGAAATAATTTTCAATTTTCCTAAGAATCTTAAGAAAATGTTTTTATTATTTTTAAGTCTTTTACAATACTTAAAAAGTTTCTAAATTTTTGGTTTGAAATCTGCAAAAATCTACATTTTGTTTTAAATTAGGCTCTGGCTTTTTGCAAGGAAATTTTAGTACGAATAGCAGAATTTTATCGGTAAAAAAATTTCGTTTAAATTATTTTAAGTGTTTTAAATTAATTTTGAATATTTTAAAAATTTCTGAATATTTCTTAAAATTACTTCAATTTTGTCTACAAACAATAAGTGTTCAATTGTAATTTATACATCCAAATTCAACTTTTAAATATTTTCTTTCAATTTATTTGTCTTGAATAGTCAAATATTGCTAATTATTAAATAATTATCCTTTGTCTTAATTAAAAACTTTTTAATCGAATGGGTTAAAAATGTAATATTTTAGACTGAAACAATATTTTAAATTTAATGAAAGTCTTTAATTACGAATATATAACTATGAAGTTATTTTTAAGTTGAAAATAGTTTATAAGATTTCAATCGGACGTTTAAATGTTTATAATGACTAAGAATTCTAAATTAAAAAATGGAAGATACTCACACTTTTCAATGAAACAATTTTAAATGCGATGCAGTTAAACTTCAAAAGTTATAATTTTCAACTTTGATGAATTATGTGGCGTTCAAAGATTCAGATTAATTTCCAAAAATATAGATCTACATTATGATTTGCAGTATTCTAAATTTAATAATATATCAAAGAACTTTAAAATTTTCGAAATTATATTATTTTAAGCAAATTTAAGCTAGAAACATTAAAAATTGAAAAATTAATTTGATTTTTAACTGAGCGCTTCTTAAATTAGAATTTTTATTCTTTCAATCTTAAATAGTTTAAACATGCTTGAAAAGATTAAACATTTTATTTAAAAATCTTGAGAAATCCAGAAGCTGTTTAAAAAAATTTCAAACTTAAAATTAGTTTTGAAAATTTTCCGAACTTCTAAATACTTTTTAAAATGAATCGAATTTCTCCTACAATTTTTGAGAAAGCCTGAAAATTTAAAACAATTTCCTTAAAATCTTCCAGATTCTTTTTTTCCAAATTTGGAAATCTTTTAAAATCCTTTCAAATATTACTTTAGAATAATTTTTCAAAACGGAAAACCATTTTCAATTTTCCTAGGAATCTTATAAACAGGTTTTTATTCTTTTTAGGCCTTTTACAATACTTAAAAGGCTTCTAAATTTTTCCTTTGAAATCTGCACACATATCAAATTTGTCTTAGATTAGGCTGTGGCGATTTGCACCGAAATTTCAGTACGAATAGCAGAATTTGGTCGGTACACAAATTTCGTCTACATTATTTTTAATCGTTTTAAATGTTGAAAATTAATTTTGAATCCTCTAAAAACTTTTAAATATTTCTTAAAATTACTTAAATTTTGTCTAAAAATAATAAGTGTTCAATAGTAATTTATACATCAAAATTCAACAATTTTAGTTACAAATATTTTTTTTTTAAAGAACAATTAAAATTGTAACATTCAGAGTTTAAAAGCTCTTCGAAATTTTAACAATTCAAGGCTTTCTATGTCAAACAATCCATTTTTAAATTATTTACTTTTAAATACTTTTTTCAGTTTACTCGTCTCAAATAAACAGTTCAGAATTTGTAAATAATAAATAATTATCCTTTATCTTCATTAAAAAATGTGAAATCGAATGGGTTAAAAATGGAATATTTTAGAATGAAACAATATTTTAAATGTAATGAAAGCCTTTAATTACGAATACATAAGAAGTTATTTTTAAGTTGAAAAGAGTGTTTAGATTTCAATCAGACGCTTACATTTTTATTATAAAAATGTAAGCGAATTGAAACAGTTTGATTTTTAATAGTAAATCTGGAAATTCTTAAACTTTGAACAGATTTAGAATCGCTTTGTCAAATAAATTATTTTTTACTTTTTAATGATAAAAAAACAAATTTATTGAAAAAATATTTTTTAAATTGTATTTACAGATGATAAAAAAATATGGTTTGTATCAAAAAATTTCAACTTCAAACGCTTTTACTTTTTACGTTTTCAGGACTTCATTGTAAAATTATTTAAATAAAAAATGTATGCTTAAAAATAAAATTCTAAAATGGAAAATATTTAAAGTAAACGATTTTAGAATTACGTATTGTGAACTGACTGATATCATAATTGAAAAATATAATTCAACTAATTACTTTAACATGTTGAAATCGAACTGAGATTAACTTTTTTTCTAAAGATTTGTAAAATTTCCGATCAAAAAATAAATTCATTGTTATTTTCCGTTCAAAAAATTATTTCCCTCAAACTCATTTCAGATATAAAAAATAGTGTAAATAGTGTCATACAATTGTTTAAGTATTACGAATAAATTTCAATATTTATTAAAAATTTTATTATTTAATCAAACAATTTTGTAAAAAAGTCACAAGTTTTGCTTAAAAATTGAACAGTTATGTTAAAAATTCGTCTTTTTGGTTTGAAAAATCAATAATTCAATTGAAATTTTGTTTCTTTCTTGACTAACAAAAACTTTTTTATTGAAAACTCATCTTTTTTTATTTGAAAATGTATCTCTTTCTGTATAAATTTCAACTTTTCTAGTTAAAAATTATTCTGTTTCGCGTTAAAATGAACTTCTTTGTTGAAAATTCACATTTTCGGGATAAAAAATCAAAAATTTAGTAGAAACTTTAAGTATTTGGTTGAAATTGATGTATTCTGTTGGAAATTTGTATTTTTTGGTGTAAAATCAATTTTGCTGGTTAAAAATGGAACTGTTTGGTTAAAAATTAAACTGTTTCAGTTCAGGATTCAAATATTCTCATGAGAATACGCTTATGATAGTTAAATCCAACTAGTTTATTTTTTAAATTACATTTTTTTACTAAAATATCAAATAATACTTTTTTCGTGGAAAATTCTTTTTTTTGTATTAAAAATTCAACTCCCTGGTTAAAAATTAAACTAATTTGATTAAGTTTAATTTTTTTGGTGAAAGATTCATAATTTTAGTTGAAAATTTCTTTTCTTTTTTTTTTGGTTAAATATTATTTTCTTAAACTGAATATTTTGCTGAAAATGCAATTGATTGATTTCAAATTGATGTTGTTATTAATAATTCATATTCTTAGGTTAAAAATTTTGCTGTTTATAGAAAATTTGTCATTTGGGCTTGAAAATCCCAAAATTTGTTATAAAATTCAACTATTTTGAAATTTAACTGGGTTGTAGAAAATTCGTTCGAATTGAAAAATGGAAATTAACTCTCAATTAAAATTTTAATACAGTATTTTTGGTTGAAAATTGATCTTTTTACTTTAAAAATTCGAATACTTATTTAATAAGTTTTAGAAACTAAAAAATATAAACTACAAAATTATAAAAATAAAATATGGACTGAAATCAAATTTAATTTATTCAAATAAATGTTAAATTCAATTTAAATTGTAAATTTTTGAAATTCAACTTTTTGGTTGAAAATTACACTATTTCGTAGAATATTCAAATTTAAAAAATATAAAGTATTTCCTATACGCCTGCAATTTTTAACTGATTAAATTTTTGTTTGCAAATTAAAGCTAACTAAATTCTTCAAAGATCCCTCGAGGTCGATTAAAAAAAATTATAGTTTACTTTAAATTATACGCAAACTTGGAAAAAATCGTAAAATTTAAGATATTGTTACTATAATAACACGCAATTAATTCAAAATGATTAATATTAGTGTTCAATCAATGAATAAACATTCGTGAAATATAACCTAATAGTTTATTATAAATTAATACATTGTTACTAACAATAGTATTGTTATAAACAATAGATGATTTTTGAGTAGGTTTGGATATTTATTAAGCGGTTTTCGTTTTTAATCCAATTTGAAGTAACATAAAACATATGAAGACAAAACGGAATATATTTCTTATTGTTAAAAAAATGTCATAAACAAATACGCAGTATAAGCAATTTTTAAGTGTTTGAAATACTTTTTTTCTTAAAAAGCTTTTTTTGAAATAGCAATGATGCTGTATAAAAAACTATGCTGCAATTTCATGACAATTTGTGATTGTTATAAACAAATTTTATAAACAAATGCACAGTTTGAGCAAGTTTAAATAGTTGCAGTTACTTTTTATAAACGTACTTTGTTTGTCTTTCTATTGATACTTTTGTAAACTATATTGTGATTTGATGACAAATGTTATTGTTATAAACAAATTCGTAGTTTGAGCAATTTTTGAGTGTTTGAGGTACATTTTTTTATGTTTATAACAGTTGTTTATAAAAAGTAACTGCAACTATTTAAACTTGCTCAAACTGTGAATTTGTTTATAAAATTTGTTTATAACAATCACAAATTGTCATGAAATTGCAGCATAGTTTTTTGCAACATCATTGCTATTAAAAAAAAAGCTTTTTAAGAAAAAAGTATTTCAAACACTTAAAAATTGCTCATACTGCGAATTTGTTTATAACATTTTTTTTAACAATAAGAAATATAGTCCGTTTTATCTTCATGTGTTTTATGTTACTTTAAATTGGATTAAAAACGAAAACCGCTTTATAAATATCCAAACCTACTCAAAAATCACCTACTATTGTTTATACCAATACTATTGTTAGTAACAATGTATTAATTTATAATAAATTATTAGGTTATATTTCTCAAATGTTTATTCATTGATTGAACACTAATATTAATCATTTTGAATTAATTGTGTGTTATTATAGTAACAATATCTTAAATTTTACGATTTTTGAAAAATTTGTGTATAACTTTAAGTAAACTATAATTTTTTTAAAACTGATGGATTTTCATTCAAATTAGTTGAACTGTTAACTAAAAAATATCAAATTTCAACGAAAAAATGAAAGTATAGGTTTCATTAAAAAAATTAATTTTAAAATAAAGAGATGAATTTTGGACTAAAATTATGAATCTTCAGAAAAACAAAAAAAAAACAATGTTAACCAAAAAGGTAACAGTTGAGATTTCAGCCGCACAATATTTTCATTTTATATAAAAAACATGAATTTTCAATAACAGTGTTGAATTTTTAATCAAGGAAGAAAAGAATTGTTGAATTTTTTACTAAATGACTTTTCAACCAAAAAATATAAATTCTCTCCAAGAAAATTAATTTTTAGCAAAATTAGAGAAAATTCTTGAATTTTCAACAACAGAATGTTGATAAATATAATTAATCAATACATATAATTTTATTATACCCTGAAAATTCAGTTAACTGTATTTTACAAGAGTAGGCTGTAGGCAATACGAATTTATTTGGCTTTTGGAGGACAAAAAAACTGAATTTCTAACCAAATACTTGAATTTTCGGCAAAATAGTAGAATCTTTGATCAAATACCTGAATTTTCTACATACAAATATAAATTTACAACTAAATATTCGAATTTTCAAACACAAAAGAAGAATTTCCCTCGAAATATTAAAAATTTCAACCAAATGATTGAATTTGTTTAAAATAAAGATTAAACTTAAATAAAAACAGTTTCATTTGCAATAAAATGGTTCAATTTTCGAGTCAAAAAGAATTTTTTTTAGAAGGCAGTTGGATTTTCTACTAAAAAAATAAATTAATTATCAGCAAAAAATGTAATATGTAGTTGATATAAAAAAAAATATTCACGAAAATAGTTCAATTTCTTGCCAACTGGTTGAATTTTCAACAAAATCATTAAATTTTCAACTAAAAAAGATGAAGTTCTCAGAAAAATGATGAAACGTGAGACCAAACAGACGAATTCTTATTCAATAAGATTAATTTCCAATAAAAAAGATGAATTTTCAACTAAAATTATAAATCTTAAAAAAAATTTAATTTCAACCAAAAACGTAACAGTTTAAATATGAACCGTACAATTTTTACATTTTTAACAAATACATGAATTTTCAACCAAGAAAGAATAAAAAATGGTTGAATTTTTTACTAAATGACTTTTCGACTACAAAATATATAAATTCTCTCCAAGAAAATTAATTTTTAGCCAAATCATAAAGAAGCTACCAAATAATTGAATTTTCTACAAAAATAGTAGAATTTCCAAACAAGAATGATTAATTTTTTAAACAAAAGTGTTGAAGTTTCAATAAATTAATTTCTACACTACAAAGATGAGTTGAAAAAAATGTTATAGTAAATATTTCAACCACAAAAGGTGAAATTTCTACCAAAAGTGATGAAATGTAGAAACCAAATTATGAATTTTCATTTAAGAAGATGCATGTTCAACCGAAAATATACATTTTCAACTAAAATATAGAATTTCCCAACCAAAAAGACCAATTTAAAAAAAATAACCATTTTTCGGTCAAGAAAGAAAACAAAATTCATCGAAAATGTTGGAGTTTAAAAACAAACGACGAACTTTTTGCCTTATTAATACAATGTAATATAATAATAAAAGCGTTATACTACAATTAACATGAAAATATAGTTTTGACAGCTCCATAAAAAAATATAATAAGAAACTCGGAACCAGAACTCAACAAACTCTTCAAAATCTAAAGTATAAGAAATCATATTACATTCAAAGAAATAGACGCTTTAGTTTAAGAGGTTAAAAGAAAAATAAAAATTTTATTTTTAGTCTTTTTACAAAATCAAATACTACATAAAGATAAGAACCAATAAACCACATAAATAACAAAATGCGACATAACTAATTTCGAGGTTAGAAAAAGAATACTGATTGCCTGTCGCCTTATACTGTCTAAAATAGATTTATTTAATAGTTTTATTAATTTTAATCATGCATCCAAAATTTCTAAAAATAAATATTGATTTACTTACTTGTTACATGGAACAAATTGTCACTTTTTCAAGAACTATGTTATTGTCATTCTTCGTTTAGTATGACATTTACCCCCACGACGTCATGACCCACAGTTTCACCAACAGATCTCTATGTGCATTTACCAGTGATTCAGAAATTTTCACTTCAATCACCAGCTGACTTCACTTTTACCAGATGGCGCTAGATGATATAGTCAAATTGACGCGAAAATTCAAATTAAATAAATGAATATGACATTTTTTATACAAATTAATATAACTATTTTTTAGTTTAATTATAAAAAAAGTAAAAGTGTATTTCTGGGTTGAACATTAAAGTGATTTTTACAAAATTCTTATTTTTAGCTTGAATTCAACGGGTTTTATTTAAAAATTAAAATCGTTCTTGTTGAAAATATAAACTATCACATTTTTTGTGTTGCATTCTTCTTTGTAAGTTTAAAATGCAAATGCTAGGTTGAAAATTGATCTATTTTGTTCAAAAGAAGCTCTTTTTCTTGAAAATTGTTTTATTAAAAATTTTAGCGTTCTCATTGTCAATTAAAATTTCATCTTTCTTAGATGCAAAGTTTACTGCGTGGTTAAAAATTAAACTACTCTTTTAGTAATGGATGTTGTTGAAAATTGAACTATTTGTTTTCAAAATAATTTTGGATTAAATTAATAAACTAAAATTAAAACTTGAATAAACTAAAACCTCATCTTTTTTAGCTGAACATTGAACTGCTTGGTTGAAAAAAGAGAACTGTTTTTTTGTTTGAAAATTTTGAAAAACGAACTGTTTTTTGGTTCAAAATTAAACTACTTTACCAAACATTCATTTTGTGCTTGATGGAAATTGAACTATTTTGTTCAATATTAGTTGTTTTTTTCCTGAAAATTAATGAACTAAAAATGTAACTATCCGATTGTTGTTTAAAACTTCATCTTTTTTTTACTACAAAATTCAGCTGTTTGGTTCATTATATTATTGAACTGATTGATCAAAAACTTATTCCTTTTTGTTTTTGAAAATTAAATTACTTTTTCAAAATTTGTTTTTTCCATGGAAATTAATTAACTAAAAATTGAAATATTCAATTGCCCGTAAAAGCTTCATTTTTCCAGTTGAAAAATGAACTGCTTGGTTGAAAATTATCCCGCTTTATTAAAAAGTCCTTTTTTTGTTATTGAAAATTAAACTGTTTTGTTAAAAATTAGTTTTTACTTTGAAAATGGATTAAATGAAAATAAATATCCCATTG
This sequence comes from Belonocnema kinseyi, assembly GCF_010883055.1. Classification (NCBI taxonomy): domain Eukaryota; kingdom Metazoa; phylum Arthropoda; class Insecta; order Hymenoptera; family Cynipidae; genus Belonocnema; species Belonocnema kinseyi. Next base: position 46,893,594 of record NC_046660.1, read on the forward strand.
TTGGTGAAAACTTCATCTTTTTAGTTGAAAATTTAACTGTTTGGTTTTGAAAATTAACCTACTTTATTAAAAATTCATTTTTGTTGTTGAAAATTTAATTATTTAGTTCAAAAATCGCTTTTTTCTTGAAAATTAATAAACTAAAAACTTCACTATTTTGGTTGAAAATCACTTTTTTGTTTGAAAATTAATTAAGTAAAAATTTAACTATCCCATTGTTGATTAAAACTTCATCTTTTTTAGTTGAAAATTTAACTGTTTGGTTAAAAATTGAACTACTTTATTAAAAATGCATTTTTTGTTACTGAAAATTAAAGCATTTTGTTCACAATTGGACCGTTTTTATTAGAAAATAATTTTTTAAACTGGAAATTTAACTATTTGAATGTGTGTTGAAACTAACTATTTGTTTTAAATTGCATGTATTTTGTTTAAAATTGATCTTTTCCGGTAAAAAATAAATTTTCTTGAAAAAATATTAATCTTTTTATGTTGAAAAATCAATTATTTAGTTTGAAAATTTAACTATTTCGTTGCAGTCATTTTCTCGTTGTTGAAAATTAATTTTTTTTAACAGCAAATTTAATTGTCTTAACGTTGGTTAAAAATGTTAACTTTTACGTTCAAGATTCATGTAAAATTCGACTTTTTTTGGTCGAAAAGATCTTTTTGGTTGAAGAACAATTATTCAGTTAAAAAAGTCATGTATTGTTATGAAAAATCCTCTTTTAAGTAGAAAATTAATTTTCTTAGTAGAGAATAAATATTTTATGTAAAAAAATAAAATATTTGTTTAAAAATGCAACTGTTTTGTTTAAATTTTGTTTTGTTTCAATAAAAACTTATTTGCTAATTAAAAATTTAACTATTCTATTTTTTGTTGAAAATTTATATTTTTCTATTTAAAATTTATATATTTGATTAATAATGTATCTTTTTGGATAGAGTTATTCACAAAATAAGTGATTCGTAGAGGGGGGAGGGTACCGAAGTATCATTCTCCATGTTAAGACCAATGGAAAAAGTATCACCAAGGGGAGGGGGCAGAAGTTCCTGAAAAATGTATCACGTATTTTGTTAATGTCCCCATAGAAAATATTGATCTTCTGGGTTCAAAATTCATCTTTTTTTAATAAAATAAAGCTTTTGGTGTAAATTCAATTATTTGAAATTTGATAGAAAATTCATTTTATTTTTGACTTTAATTTTTGAAACTGAGAATTTAGCTATTTAATTTTTGGTTATAAATAAACCTTTTTTTTTAATTCACTGAAAATTTAAATTTCTCATTTTTGGTTCAAATCTTAATTTTTTTATTTGAAAATTTATTATTTTGATAGAACATTAATTTTGTACATTCTCATAATTTATGTTTGAGAAAGTATTAGAATTGTCCGAAATTTGACACCAAAAACTGTCTGTCCGTCCGTCGGTGAACACGATAACTCTTGAAAAAATGAACAAATAAAATTGATATTAGGCACAATTTTTTTATGTCCTAAAAGAAAGGAGGATTTCGTTAACCAGCCATTTTGGACAAAAATTCAAAAAGTTAGAGCATTTTCAAAATTTTTGGGACCATTTTTTTATATTTACAAATTTTATGTACGGATATTCATAAAACTAAGGAAGCCGAACAATTAATTCTAATTACTTTTTTTTTTATCAAAAGAAAATTCTGAGAGTTATAGCATTTTAAAACAAATTTAATCAATAGAAAATCAAAATTTTAAGCTAAAAAACGCTCGATATGAAAAAAAAGTCAAAAAAAGAAAAAAATTCCTTTTTGAAAGCTCTACAAGATTATTACAACAATTTTTTCGATTTTCTTAGAAAATTGAAAATTTTTATTGCATAAAAAATAATGAAAAATCAAAATTTCCATTTTGTAGTCAAACTATTCAGGTTACAAAAAAAAGATGAATAAACAAAAACTGTGATCCCAAAAAGATCTACAAATTCGTTCAGAATCACTTCTTGACAGGACGCCACTTTTTTTTATTCGTGAAAAATAACATTGAAAATAATAAATTTGTGGAGAAACGACAAAAGTTGTGAAAAAAACAAAATTTAACTAAAACTGTTTATCCGAAAAAGAGCAAACAAAAATTTAATGTATCACTTTTTGATAGGACACGTACTTTTGATTTTAATCATAAAAATAAAATTTAAAAAAATTGAAAAATTTGTGGAATAACGACAAAATTTGCAAAAACAAATTGAAAGAAAAAAGTTATTCACCTAAAAAAGATATACAAATTTGTAATAATTCATCACAAAGAGAAATGATAACTTTTGAAAAATCCTACAAGATGGGTTTAAACCAATTTTCAATAGGACTCGTAATTTTGCTTTTATTTATCGTAAGTACAATGAAACTCTTCTATAGCGCTGATTTCGAGGTTGACGGTGGGTGGGAACTGACTCATCATAGCCCGCTCCTTTCTTGTTTGTTCACGATTGAATGCTCGCCTGAGTGACAGCCGCAGATCCTGCGCACTCCGCGCAGGATCTGTGGCTGTCACTCAGGCGAGCGGCGTCAATTCTCGGAAGGGCTATAGAAGGGAAGGCTATTGAAGAGTTTCACTGTAATATGCAGCAAATCGAAAACTCCAATATTACGCCAAAAGACGTGAGATACGTAAAAAATATAAAAGAAAACTTGTAGGATATTTTGCTTTAACCATAAGACTACAGTGTTTTGAGCAACTTGATCTTTAACTATACTTAATTATGTGGAAAATCCAGAATATGAAGACACATATAAATACTGCGGTCTAAAAGAGATCTTTTTGATAAAGTTTTGTTCTGGCATTCCAAACGCAACGAATAAATATTCGAGCGCTAAGCGCGAGACTCAACAGACGCACGCAGAGCCCGCGATAAGAATGTGTCCGCACAGCGTGCAGATTTTTTAAATTTAAATTTAACTATTTCATGGTAACTTTATTCAATGTTTAAAATGAATGCTGCAAACTGAAAATTTAACTACTCCATTTTTAGTAGATAACTAATCATTTTACGTTGAAGGTTCACGAATTTGGTTGCAAAATTCATCTTTTTTAGTACGAAATTTTACTCCTGGGTTGAAAATTTCTGTATGTCGTTAAAAAATCGTTTCTGTTTTATTAACAAATAATTTTTCAAACTGAAAATTTACCATCCCATTCAACTGTTTGGTGAGAAATTAATGTATTTTTGTTGAAATTTCATCTTTTTGATGAAAAATTAATGGTTTAAAATAATTTTTCTTTTTAGTTTTAACTATTTGTTGACCATTTTTTTGTATAAAAAAATTAACTTAACATCTTTATTAGTAATTGGTATATAAAATGCCATTTTTCATGTATCTAATTTAAATTTTCGCGGAACCTTGGCTATGGCAGCTAGCGCTATCTGGCGGCTCACAAAGTCCAAAACGTTTCTAGAGGAGTTTCGAGATAAATCTCACAGGCGTCGCAAACTAAAAAATGAATGCAGATGCAAGGGGAGGATTTAAGTAAACAACCCCTCAAACTCCGCAAAAATAAATATTATACAATGTTTTCTGCACTTACGTAAAATTACCTATATTTAGGAGAAAAGGTGAGCATTAATGCATTATTTTTTCAACGTTGGTAACAAACAAATGTTTAACTTAATTAGTTAACCATCTATTGATTCTTCGTCAATTTTCCAATTTGAGGTTACGATTTTGTTTTTCATATTTGGTAAATATTTGGTTATTTTGTAGACTTTTAGTTTTAATTTGATTAATTCAAGGGTGTATATGAATAAGGAGTAAAGTACACAATTTTCAAAATCGCGTTTATTTAAAATTAAATCAGAAAACAAATAACATTGCTGCCAAAGAATTTTTGAACGGACGCTTCTTTCAGTGAAAATACATTTTTCTGAATTTTTTCATCATTGTTATTTTGATTTTTAGGCATTTACTTTGAAATATGAATGTTTCATGGAGCGGAATCAATTAAAAAAAATAATTTTCTAGAAATCAGTTTTATTCTGTACCAAATAGTTTAATTTTATACAAAGGGCTGTTAAATTTTAATACAAAAATTTTAAATTTCTATAAAACAGTTAAATTTTCAACCAGAGAGTATACATTTTTAATAAAAAAGTTAATTTACATCCAATCAGTTGAAAAATAATTTTTTAATGATAAAACAAAACGAACTTCCAAATAAAATTGTGAATTAAATAAAAAAGAACTTTTAACCAAGGAGTTGAATTTTTAAACAAGAAGATTAATTTTATATCAAAATAGGCGAATTCTTAACAAATTAAATAAGTTTTCATTTAAGTACTTTGAATAATGGTGAGATGTTAATTGATTATTTTTCAGTTCATATTTTTTGTCTTCAAACATTTTTTAATTTAAATAATGGAATTTTTAAATAAAATGAGTCAATTTTTAACCCAAGAATGGAATTGTTAAATTTCCATCGACACAAAAAGATGAATTTTCTGTAAAACAGTTAAATTTTCGACAAAATAGTCCAATTTTCCGTTTAAAAAATTACTTTTTTTACAAAAAAAGCAGAATGTTCAACTAAAGTTACTTATATTAGTTTATTTTTAATAAAAAAATTGATTTTCTAATAAAAAAGATGAATTTTTAACAAAATACATAGATTTTTAACCAAATTTCTACCCAATTGTTGAGTTCCTGATTCGATACAACAATTTTTTTACAAAACAGTGGAATTTTCAATTGACAACTGTGATTTTTTAACAAACAAAATTAATATTAAGTTGAAAGAGATTAATTTTTTATAAGGCAGTTGTATTTTTAATCAAAAAGGTGACCGTTTTACAGGAAGAGCTGATTAAAAAATTTGGAGATTTTTGAAAATTTTGAAACAAATTTTTTTCAATCTGCAGAATTTTTAAAACAAATTTGAGGAAAAAGTCGAATTATTTTAAAATGTATTTAGATTTTTTCAAAAGAAAAATAATTTTAGATTTAAAAAGAGTTTAAAAAGTTGAAGCAAAATGAAGATTTGGTTATTTAAAGACTTTTTAAATTGATTTAAAACGATTATTTAAAAAATTACAAAAAAAATCCAAAAATGTCGAAAACATCCGGAAGATTTAAAGAAAATTTCAGGAATAATTGGTGTTAGTTAACAAGATATTTATGAATTTCAGAAGTTTTGAACGGATTAAAAATGTTTTAAAAACTTAAAAGTTTACCGAAAATAGAGAAAATATTTTTTAAGTTTTACATATTCTTTAAAATGACTTAAATTTCTCCTAAATTGTTTTGTTGTTTCCTGATAAATAAAACACATTTTTTAGATACTTTTTCAAAAATCTGGAATTTTCTAGAGATACATAGGGAAAATGCATTTATATAAAGATATTTTTCTCATTAAATTATAGTTTGCATATTTTTATTTTTTTTTCATTTAATGAAAAATCATTTTTGGTTGGAAATTCGTTTTTTTGCTCGTTCGAAAATGTCACTATTTGGTTGAAAAATCGATATTTTTCGGATAAAAAATTCATCTTGTTTGTTGAATATGGTTTTGAACCTTTTTTGTTAAAATTGAAACTTCTGACTTAAAATTCAACTGTTTTTGGTTCAAGTTTCATATTTTTATTGAAAAGTTGAGCATTTTGTAAAAAATTAAAATTAAATCAAAATCCTTTTTGAATAAAATATGAACAATTACATGTTAGAAACTTAACTACTTGGTTAAAGATTTAACTATTTCGCTAAAAAGTCATTCTTTGTTGTTGTAGAAATACAGATTCATGATTTTAGTTGAGAATTCTTCTTTTTTGTTGAAAATTCATATTCATTGTTTTTAATTTAAAATAATAATTTTTTTATTTTTATGAAATATCAATTATGTATTATACATTTCCTTGAAAATGTATCGTTTTCGTTCAAACATTCAATCCTTGCTTGAAATTTTTAATATTTTGTTTAAAATTAATTTAATTTGTTTTTTTATTTGTTGAAAAATCCTTACTTTTGGTCGAATTCAACTGTTTTTTTTTAAATTTAAAATTAAAATATTTTTTATTTTAATAATAACTATTATATTTTTTGTTCGAAATGAATCTTGTTTTCGTTGAAAGTTCATCTACTCGGTTGAAAGTTGAACTGCAATGTTAAAAAGGCATTTTTTTGGTTAAAGACTCTTCTCTTTCGTTCAAAATTTAATATTTTTGTGGAAAATTCGTCGCTTTTGGTTAAATTAAATTGTTTTTGATTCAAAATAAAAATGTTTTTTGGTTGATATATCAACTATTATATTTATTTTTGAGAATATATCCTTTGTGGATTGAAAATTAATCTTTTTTTGGTAGAAAAGTCACCTTTCTTGGTTAAAAATGAACTTTTGGGGTTGAAAATTCAACTAAATTTGGTTGAAAATACAATTGTTTGGTTAAAAATTTAATTATTTGGTTGAAAATAAGTTTTTTTTTTTAATTCAAATATTTAGTTGGAAATTAATCTTGTTTCAAAATTAAATTTTTTTTTGAAAATTCATCTTTTCGGATTTCAAAGTCAACGGTTTTTTAAAAAAATTTGACTAGCTTGAAAACTCAATTTTTTGGTGGAAATTTATTTCTTAAAGAAGAAAATATTTTTTGTGTGTTGAACATTAAACAATTTTACCTATTTTTTAAATTATAATTTCATTTTTAATTTTATCGAAACTGAATGGCTATTCTTAAGCCAAAAATTAATTTTTAAAGTTGATACGGACCCAAATTCTTGACTGGGAATTTTACAAATTTTTAGAAACAAAATCTGTCCAGGTTTGCTTTCAACAGTTTTTAAAATAATCATTTGAAGTTCTACCTTTTCCAATTATATCATTCAGTTTATAACGCGTAATTCGACAATCTTTCATTCACAAATATCACATTTTGAATTTGAATTTTTAAGTCTACATTTTTCATTAAAAGAATTGTAAAATGCAGTTTAAAGATTTAAAAAATAAAAAATTTGAAACGCGCGAAATCGAAAATTTTGGATAAGAACCTTTTCAATAGATTAAATGTGAATATAAATTATAATGATTTTTAAAATTGAACAAGCGAATAATAATTGATTTTACAAGACGATTCGGAATCAATTCAAAATTTAAGCATTTCCAGATTTTAACGTTAAATTAAAAAATTAAATTAAACTGTTTCAATGGGAAAGATTTTGTAGTTAAACAAATCTAAACGTCTGATTGAAACTTATAAACTATTTAATATTTTTAAATAATTTTAAAATAATATATTCATAATCTGAAGGATTTTATTAAATTTAAAATATAATTTTAGTCTGAAATTTGAAATTATATAATTGAGAAAAATAATGATTGTTTTATATTTAAAAATATTTGATTGTTCATGTAAAATAAGTAATTATAAATCTGATATTCAAAACTGAATAAAAGACTAAACTTTGTAAGTTACAATTTTAATTGATTTATTTAAACAAATTTAATTTACAATGAATCTGTTGAATTTTGATTTGTAATAAATGTTGCATACTTATAATTCCCAGAAGAAAGTTGAGTAAATTAAAGAAATATTTAAAAAGTTTGAAAAAATTCAAAATTAATTAAAAATTTGAAATTATTTCAAATAATTTAAGAAAAGTGTCTACGTATACCTAATTTAAAACAAAATATAGATTTTTGCAGATTTCGAACAGAAAATTTGTAAGCTTTTTAAGAATTAAGAAAAGCCTTCAAAGGAATTTTGTAAAATTATTTTTAGAAAATATTTAAAAATATGTAAAAATATTTCCAAAATTGTTAAAAATGAATCTGGAAAATTTAAAGGAAATATTTCTTATTTTGCAGGGTGTAAACAAAATTTAAGAAGAATTCGAATAATTTTAAAGGATGTTTAGAAGTTCTAAAAAAATGCGAAAAATAATTTAATATTTGAAGAAATGCAAAACAAGATGTAGATGTCAAGATTTTGAAATCAAATTTTGAAGCTTTTTAAAGATTTTAAATCACTTAAAATCAGGGTGGCCGCTGGACCGGGAAACCTGGAAAACCGGGAAATGACAGTGAATTTATTTTTTGATCGGGAATTTTACAAAATTTTTATTCTGAAAATTTTGTCCAACTGTAATTTCAAACGTTTTAAAATAATTTCCTAAATTGTGATTTGTATAAATTATTATATCATTTAGTTCAGAATGCTTAATTCGAAATTCTTTCACTTAAAAAATTTTCCATTTTGGCGTTTTAATTTTTAAGCATATATTTTAATTTAATGAATTTTAAAATGCAGTTTTAAAGGTTAAAAAAATTAAAAATTATAAGTTTTTAAAATCGTAGAGTTTTTTTGATAAAAAAAAAACAGGGTGACCGACGGACCGGGAAACCGGGAATTTTACGAATTTTCAGAAGAAAAATCTGCCCTATTTTAATTTTAACAGTTTTAAAAATAATTAAAGTGCAGTTTTGAGGATTTAAACAATTAAAAATTAAAAGCATTTGAAGTTGAAATTTATTATCAAAAATTATTTTATTTTGTCAACTGTAAATAAAAATAAATAAATAATTTAAAAAATGGATCTGTACTCTAAGTATAGAAATAATTGATTGATTTGATTGAAGTATGACATTTGTATAACAATTAGTATAAAAATTGATTGATGTATAAAAGTAGAACAATAATTGATTTGATCAAACAATTCTAGATCCGTTCAAAATTTCAGAATTTCCAGATTGTAACTGTTTCAATCAGAAAGTCTTGATAAGAATTGAAATTAATATATCATTCATTCCGATAATTTTATTTTTAAATAAAAATTTGCATGGTTTATCAATAATATATTTTTAATCCTTTATATTATTTTTTATATTAAATTTAATAAATAAATTTATTAATATATTATTTCTATTAATTTTTTCAGCTATTAAAAAATGTAAACGTGCGTTTTACTATTTTCTACTTAAAAATAAATACATGATAATATGCCCATAGAAAGCTTTGAATCTTTAGATTTTCGAAGAACTTTTAATCATTTAGCGTTACAATTTTAATTTTTCTATTTGAAATGTGTTTAATTTGTAAGTTAAATTAATAAATTTTGACGTATAAATAACAAGCACTAACATTTCAAGACAAAATTTGAGTAATTTTAAGAGAGATTTAGAAGTTTTGAAAAGTTTCAAAATTAATTAAAAACTTGAAACTATTTCAAGTAATTTAAACGAAGTGTGTTAACATGTTTTCAGAACTTCTAACTATATTTTAAAATTAATAGAAATTTTCCTACAATTTTTGAAAATCAGGCAAATTAAATAAAATCCTTCAAATCTTCCATGTTCTTCTTTGATCATTTTTTTAAATCCCTTAGTCTTCTTAAACTTTCTGTTACAATAATTTTTCTTTTTAAAATTTCTAAATATCTTTTAATATTATTATAATATTTTTACAAATAATAAGTGTTCTATTGTTTTTTATCAATTGAAATTGATTTTTTTTTTAAATTTGCAGGATTTTCTAAAAGTTATAGAAAAAATGCAATTCATTTTGAAATATATTTAAAAGTTCTGACAAAAAATTAAAAATTTACTTAAAATAATATAATTTTGAAAATTTTTAAAGTTTATCGCTTGATTCCTTAATTTAGACTATTGAAAATATTAACGTGGATTTATATTTTTGGAAATTAATCTGAATCTTTGAACTCTATAATTTATAAAATTTATAAATTTTGCAGTTTATTTGCATTCCACTTAAAACTGTTCAATTTAAAAGTTTTAGTACCTTCCAGTTTATACGTGTAAGTTATTGAGCATTTTAATACACAATTTTTGAATTGAAAACTTTTAAATTTCAATTTTTAAAGTTTGGAATTCAAGGGTTCCACTTTGAATGCTTTAATTTGTTGTTTATTACTTTATATGTAAAAATGTTTAGAATATAGTTTCATTTTTCAAATCTTATTGGCCGTGAAAAATTTTTGCGAACCGGGAAATTACCGGGAATTTTTTTCTTTAATTAAAACGGCCACCCTGAAAATGAAAATAATTCAGCTTTTATTTTCAAAAGTGTTCAGTTTATAACGAAAATGTAATCGTTCAATTTCCAGTATTTATAGCTTCTTCTTTATTCATAATGTATCCCCTAAGGGTTTACATGCAATTTTTCTGCTCATATCTATATTTTTTTTTCAATCTTATCCTTTCTATATATACAATTATTTTCAACTTTTTACATAAGTCTTATATCTAGTCCCTTATCTCTATTTGCTGCGATAGTGCCCTTTAGGACGCTTCTAATCTAAGCGATTTCCGTTTTCTTTCACTTTTTTTTATACCTCCATTTGTCTTTTTCACATGCATTCTTTTATTCTCTCTCATTCGCCCCTCTAGCACCCTCCAACTCCTTCATCCATTCTTCTCCTGATCCATGCTCCCCTAGAATCTTAACCACATTGTCTTGCCAGCTTCCTTTATCTTCCATTCCTCTCCTACATCCTTACCATACATGCTCCCATGTTTCCTTCTTCCATTCACATATTCTACACTTTTTGTTCTCTCCTTTTTCCCAGTACATCCCCTCCCTCACCTCGTTTCCGAATCTGAATCTTGCTATTCTGGTCCACCTTCTCTCTCCCAATCCCTTTTCTAAATATTTTGGCACTCCTTCCTTTTTTATCACCTTATACCATTTATTGTATTTTGATTCCTGAATTATCCTCCATCTTTCTATTAATTGCCCTTCCCTCTCCCTTTTTTCCAGTTCTTCATAGTTTACTCCAGTCCCGTCTTCTATTTCTATCATTAAAGAACTCCCTACTTTCTTCTTCTCATCTCGTTAATTCGATCGCCCTCCTTCTCCTAGATTCTGCCTCCATCAAACACTTTCTCGCTAACTCCCCTCCCTTTCCCTCCCTCTGCTTCGTCTCAAATTTCCATGCCCTCTTTCCCACTCTAATACTTAACTTATCCCTTTGCGCTTCTCCTCTCACCATGTATCCTGGCGTCCTCCAGTCTGCGCCTAGTGTCAACCTTATATACCTTTCTTGTAAACACTCAATATCTTTCATTTCTTTCCATCCCCATATCTCTGCTCCATAACCTAATACCGGCTATACCAGCGTATCAAATAACCACATTCTCCTTCTCCAATTTTTTTTAACCTTCTTTTTCCTATTCCTCATATCTGTTTCATTACCTCTGCTGCTTTTTTTATCCTTTCTCTTATATGAGCTGTATGAGCTCCATTCGTTTGCAAGATATATCCCAAATATTTATACTCTTTTACTTCTTCTAACTTTATTCCCTTCCATCTCCCTATCCATTCTTTTTTGCTCCCCCTCCTTTTCTAAACTTCATTATCTTTGTCTTTTCTACATTTACATTCAGCCTTTTCCCATCTAAGTATTTTTCTAATCCTGTAATTAATCCCGCCATCCCTTCTTCGTCCTCTGCCATCAACACTATGTCGTCTGCGTATGCCAGTGTATATATATTTTCCTTCCCTATCCTAACTCCGCTCCAACCTTTTCCCCTCATTTCTTCTTCCAAGTCTGATATTAATAAATTAAATAAAAGTGGACTTAAAGGACATCCTTGTCTCACACCTCTCACCAACCAGAAACTATCTCCTACTTGCTCTCCTACCTTTACCCTGCTTTTAGTCTTTCTAAAAATTTCTGATACTCTCTTTATTAATCCCTCTCTTATCCCCTCTTTACCATAACTTTCTATTTCGCCTCGGTCTAATGAGTCAAACGCCGCCTTTAAGTCCACGAACATTGCTTTCATTGCCCCCTTTTCCCTTTTAATTCTCTTATTTACTAGATAGTTCAGAACATATATGTTGTATACTACCCCCATTCCTTTTTTAAACCCTGTCTGATTCGGTGACTCGATCTTTTTTTCTTCAACTTCTGTCTTCAATCTCTCCGACAAAATAGTTACATATACTTTATACAGTGTTGGCATCAACGTCACCGCCTATAATCTTTAACCTCTTCTTTTCCTTTCTTTACTATTGGTATAACTACTCTTTCTTTCCATAACTCTGGCCACTCCTCTCATCTCCATACTCTATTACACATTATCCATGCCCATTCCTTTAGTTCCTCCCCTCCACATTTCCATACTTCATTTGGAATCTCATCTATATCAGGTGCCTTTCCATTCTCCATTATTCCTAAAACCTTAACTATTTCTTCCCTTGATATGTCCTCTTCCTCATCTCTTTCTCTACCATATTTTCCTCCCTTTAAAATTTTTCTGTCTACTCCTCCTAGCAAATCCAAAAAATATTTCTTCCATTCTACCATTTCAATATCTTGGTTTAATCTTTTTCTTCTTTTTCTTTCTCTATTTACTACCTTCCATACCTCTTCTCCCGTCCTAGTCTTCTCCGCCTCTTCCTCAAACCTTTTATTCTCTTCCTCTTTCTTTTGATAACACAACTTAGTATATTCTTTCTTTTTTTCCCTCTTTACCGACTTCATTTTTTTTTTGTGCACTCTAATCCTATTTTTATTTCTCCTATCATTTTTTCCATCTCCTCGTCCACATTTGCCTCTCCCATTTTGATATTTCTGACCTTTTCTCTAAACTGTTCTTTTCCTTCCCTTGACCAATCCCCTTTTCCTACACTTTTTACATTTGATCCCCTTTTATTCATATTTCTCTCGCTTGTTTGTCCCTCTAATGTCACTATCAAGGAAAAGTGATCCGAATCAATATACTCACCTAGCTCTAGTTTTTTAACCTTCTCTCTTACCTCATCATCCACCAGCACATAATCAATTACCGTTTCCCTTTCACCTCCTGAGCGTGTATATTCTCCTTTCTCATCTCTTTCTATATTTCCGTTTAAGATATACCATCCCAACTCCTCCAAGCTCTTCAACAACTTTTTTCCCTCTCCATTTAGTATCTTATCTTTGGACTTTCTTCCTCTCTCTTCTCCCCATTCCCTTCCTCCTCTGTCGACTGTTCTCGCATTGAAATCCCCACCTATTATCAGCCTACTCTCTTCTTTATTTTCTTCAATCATTTCTTTCATCTCATCTGCTTTCTCCTGTATATCACCATTGACATAAACCCCCACTACCTTCCACTTCTCTCCTCCCATAATTACTTCTTCTACTATTAACCCTTCTTTTTGTTCTTTCCTGTCTTTCTTATCTTGCCCTGTTATAAATTCATTCCTTACTCCAATCACCATTCCTCCCATTGCTCTGCCCTTTTTATTCTTCCTTTTTGTATTTTGCACTTGCCATTTGTAACCTCTTGGTAACCTTCTCCTTACTCTTTCCCATACCTTTTCATCTAGCCACGTCTCCATCATTATGACTACATCCCATTATGTCAAATTTCTCATAAAGTTCCTATCCTTTCTTTCCAATCCTGTTATATTCCAGTAACAAATCTCCTATTCTTCCCTACTTTTGTTTCTCATCTTTTTTTCCTTCCTACTATTTCTTATTTTCCTATCTCCTGTTCCTTCCTCTCCTAGTTTCCCTGCACCACATTTCTTACTATCTGTTCCCTTTCTTCATCCCAATCCCATCACATTCCGTCTATCTGTATTCTCCGATACTTTTTTGAATTTCATGCACCGTAAAAAACGTTTACGAACTTGGAAATGACAGTAAATTTATTTTTTGACCAGGAAATTTATAAATTTTGCGAAACAATATCTGTCCCAGTTTGCTTTCAACAGTTTTTTAAATAAACAGTTGAAGAACAAATTTTCTATTTATGATTGTAACATTTAAGTGTACATTTTTCATTTAAAGAATTTGAAATCGAAAATTTTGAATACAAACTTTTTAGTTCATGAAATGTAAATATAAATTATAATGGTTTTTAAAATTGAACTATATATTAAGGATGAACAAGTTATTAATAATTGATTTTACAAGATGATTCGTAATCATTTAAAAGTTTAAGAATTTCCAGATTTTAACTTTAAAGATTAAACTCTTTAAAATGGGAAAGTCCTAATGGTTAAACAAATGTAAGCGGCTTATTTATACTTACAAACTAACAAAAAGCTAAACTTTGAAAGTTAACATTTTAATTGGTTTCTTTGAAAAAAATTTATTTTACAAATAAAATTATTAAATTTTGGTGTATAATAAATATTGCACACCTATAATTCCTAGAAAAAATTAGAGTACGTTAAAGAGAGATTTAGAAAGTCTGAAATGATTCAAAATTATTTTACAATTTGAAATGATTTCAAGTAATTTAATACAAAGTGTCTACGTATACTTAATTTAAAACAAAATATAGACTTTCGCATAATTCGAACAAAACATTTAGAAGCGTTTGAATAAATCTGAAAATCTTCAAAAGAATGTTGCAAAATTAACTTTAAGACCATATTTAAAATTATTTCGAAAATTGTTAATAATGAATCTGGAAGATTTTAAGGAAAATTTTTTTTTTTGACAGGATGAAAATAAAATGAGAAAGTATTTGAATAATTTAAAAAAGATGTTTAGAAGTTCTAAAAAAAAATCCAAAATTAATTTATAATTGATATAAAAGTTAGAAGCTTTTTAAGGATTTCAAACTATTTAAAATGAAAATAATTTAATTTTTAATTTTAATAGTGTTTAGTTTAGAATAAAAATGTAATCGTTCAAGTTTTAATATTTCTAGCCTAAAATCGCTTAAAACTATTTGCAGCTCAGTTTTAATTACATCAAATGGAAACCTTTTTAGATTCAGAGTTCGAATTTTTTACTTTCATTGACTGTAAAAAATGTTCGCGAAGGGGGAAATGACAGTGCATTTTTTTATCTGATTAAAACAGCCACCCTGAACATTGTTTGTGTTCCAATTTAAAATGATTGAATAAAAATCAGCCCCCTGCCTCGACCGTGTATGTGTAGTAGTTTTCTTACGCTCCAGAGGGGAAATGGCGGTCAAACTAATCCAACAGATGGCGCCACAAAAAGTAGGTCTGACTTTTTCATTGAATTGCATTAAGAAAAAGCAAAAATAATTAAAAACCTGATGCTGTTTGCAAATAAACAAAAAAACATAAAAAAATAAGAGTAACTATTACAAATTATTTAAAAAAAGAAAAAGTCATGGAAATATGTAGTTTAATATGAATAAAATTTAATTTTGAGATACATTTTGAAAGCAGTTCGAACTTCATATTTCTATGATTTATTTTGCTGATATTATTGATTTTATTATTATTTGTTCTAGTTAACAAAAATTATTTATTTTTAAAATTATTAATGTAACTAATGAAAAAATTAATAATTTTCAAGACCACAATGACAAAAATATTTAAAACATATACATGATCAGCGGAATTAATAAAAAATATATCACTTATATCCAATATAACTACAATAATAATTAAAGTATGCATGACTACAACTTAAGGTGCAAAGTAAAGAATCTTTGTATCCTTAAAATCTTCAAAATTTCAAGTTTCGAGGGAAATATTTTTAAAAAGTAATGGTAATTGTAATTGAAATGTTTGAGGGACTAATTTGGTGAAAAGTCAATGACAAGACTGATAAATGAGAAAATGGATTTAATATTATTTAATATAATGTATATATTTATTTAAATTGAACCGAACTTCATATATGCTATTTATACAGTTCAATAATTTATTTGTTACTTAATTTTGAAAGCTTTTTTCTCGCTGCTTTCAACCCCTATTAATTTTATTAAAAAATTTAAATTTAAAGGAGAATTTGAATTAAATATTTAATTATATTATGCAAACCTCATTTCTAAAATAAACAGACTCTAAGCTATTAAACTCTAAAAACAAACTTACTGTACTCATGACGCACAGTGGGGGGAATGAACTTTTTTTATTCAAAAAAGTCCAGAGTCTTTAATTTTCTTGCGATTTTGAATTTTTTGTTTTAAATTAAAGATCATTAAATTCTATAGATCTTAACGCTAAAACTAACATTTTTTACGTAAAAATTTTTTACGCTTTAATAACTAATAAAGAAAAATTTATATTGTCTTAAATGAATATTTAGGGACTCATAGGATACAAATAATTTGTTTATTATTCCATTTATTTGTTATAAAACAATTTTATGAACAAATTGACAAATAGTCTTATTGTCGGTAAAAGAAAAATGTTGTGCTAAAAGTGATTGACGATGATGTAGGAATGACATTTAATAACAAAAATAATTTAATAGTTTATAATAACCACTGTGATAAACAATTTTTGTGGAATTTAAGACAATATAAAGTTTTCGTGATCAGTTATTAAAGCGTAAAAAATTGTTATGCACAAAATTTCAGTTTTTCCATACTTTTAGTGAAAAAATTATTGATAAACAAATAGAGGAGACAAAAGTTCGGAGCGTCAAGCTGAACGAAAAAAGTCAATTTCCTCCAATGTGCGTCATGAGTACGGTACGTTTGTTTACAGAGTTCAATAGCTTATAGTCCACTCTTTTTAAAAATTAGATTTGCAATAATATAATTAACTATTTAATTCAAAATCTCCTTTAAATAAATTTTTTTTAATAAAATTATTAGGGGTTGAATGCAGCGAGAAAAAATCTTTCAAGATTAAGCAACAAATAAATGAGTTTATAACAGTTACCATTACTTACAAAAAATATTTCCTTTTAAAAATTAGAAATTGTTAAGATTTTTAGGTACAAAGATTCTTTACTTTGAAACTTAAGTTGTAGTCTTACATATTTTAATTATTATTTTATTTATATTGGATATAAGTCATATATTTTTTATTAATTCTTCTGATCATTTACATGTTTTAAACATATTTCTCATTGAGGTTTTGAATATTATTAATTTTTTCATTAGTTAAATTAATAATTTTTACAGTAAATATTTTTTGTTAACTAGAATATATAATAAAATCAATAATATTAGCAAAATAAAATATCGAAATATCAAGTTCGAACTGCTTTCAAAATGCATCTCAAAATTAAATGTTATTTATATTAAACAACATATTTTCATGAATTTTAATTTTTTTTTTAAATTTAGTAATAGTTACTCTCATTTCTTCTTTAATTTTGTTGTGTATTTGCAAACAGCATCAAGTTTTTAATTATTTTTGCTTTTTCTTAATGCAATTCAATGAAAAAGTCAGACCGACTTTTTGTGGCGCCATCTGAGAATTTATGAGAATCTCAGAATTTATTTTAATTAATAAAAAATTGCATTTTTTCGTTAACTTTTCGGTTGAAAATTCAACTCGATTTTTTTTTAAGTTTGACTTTTTTATTTTAAAATTTACCTGCTTTAGCAGAAATAAAATCTTTTTTTGATAAAAATGCAACTATTTGGTAGAGAATTTAACTATTTTGTTAAAAATCCATCCTTTATGGTTGAAAAAATTCGTCTTTTTGAATTGAAAATTCAATTTTTTTTCGCAGAAACTTATTTTTCTGTTACAAAAATGCAATTTTTGATATTACTGAGTTAACTGTAATCTTTTTTGGATAAAAAATCAACTTTTTTGTAATAAAAAAATTATTCTGCTTTAAGATCAATTTAATATTTTTTGATAAAAATGCAACCATTTGCTGGAGAATTCAACAAATTTGTTAAAAAGTCATCCTTTTCAATTAAAAATTCGTCTTTTTGTATGAAAATGCAACTTTTTGGTTAAAAATCGTTCTTCTTTGCTTAATAATTCAACTAATTTGTTTAAAACATTTGGTTGAATTGCTTTGTTAAGAAATCCCTTTTTTTTGTTAAAGATTTATATTTTAAGTTGAAAGGTTATCTCGTTGGTTAAAAGTTTAATTATCTTGTCATAAATTAATCTTTTTTAATTGACAATTCAACTACTTCGGTCAAAGTTAAACTACATTGTGAAATTTTTTTTATTGAAGGCTTATCTCTAGTTGAAAGTTTAACTGTTAGTGGAAAATACTTCTTTTCTTTTTGGAATTCAATTTTTAACAGAAAATGAAACTTTTTCATTTTTTTAAGATTGATATTTTTTAGTTAAAACTGTCGATTTTTTTGTAACAAAATTATTTTTTAGTTTGAAATTAACTTTTTTTGTGTCAAAATGCATCAATTTCGTGAAAAATTAACTTTTTGTTGAACAGTCATATTTTTGTTTGAAAATTGAATTTTTATAAAGAAACTTTGTCTTTTGGTTTGACGGTTGAATAATTCAGATAAAATTTGATTTATTTTTTGAGTAAAACATCCTTATTTGTTGGAAATTCGTTTCTTTGGTTTTGAAATTCTTTTCTTTTATTGTATAAATTTCATTCTTTTTCTATTAAAATATAAACTATGACACTTTTTCGTTGGTAATTTGTCTCTTTAGGTTTAATTTTTAACTATTATGTTAAAAATTCAATTACTTTGTCGAAAAATCCAGTATTTTGTTAAAGAGTTATCTTCTAAAGTAGGAAAAACTTTTTTTTAAAAATAAATTAATACATTTGAAAATTTTAAATTTGTATATGAAACACTGTAATTCCCTGAACAATAAAAATATTGTTAAAAATCATAAATGCTTAAATTCTCTTAAATAGGGTTGTTTCCAAAGTCAGATATTATTTTTTCAATAAATGGATCTTATAGTATATAAAATTCGAATTATAAAAACGCCCATAAAATATTTTATACATATTGTCAACTATTTTTATATTAATGTTGAAATATGAATTTTCTATCACGATGTCGATTGCAGGGCCCCTTTGACGTCAAAGGGGTCGGATTTTCCACCAATTACAGCTCACGTGTCAGTGATTCTCAAATATCCTTTTTTGTGCCGATGTTTTCTTTTGGTTATATGCACATCGAAAATAGAAGTCGCAAAATATTGTTTAAAAACATTATAAAAGCATTTAAAACAAAAACGTTTGTATAAAGAATTAATTGAAAAAGTATTTAGATGTAGTCATGTGTACTGAACAATTCGTAAATATGTACGATTTCAAAATGTGTGAATAATTGCACTTATTGTTTTCCTGCAACATACTACTGACTCTTAAACCAAATATTACAACAGGAGAACTTTTCTTCTAAATAAACCTTAAAAAATAAAGCTATCAAATCAAAATAGTCAGAATTCTCAGCAGACTATGGCCTAACCTCTTTATCATGAGTTTCACATCGTCACATAGATAGATAATAATGAGAACCTCTGAGTCACGTGACACCCACGTGACATCAATTTGAATAAGTGTTTTACCGTCTTCAATTTTTAATAATTTTTTTCTGATGAACGACACAAAAGAAAAGATATATAACGCACCTTCGATCAGCCCTGTGCATCTGAAAACAAAATGGCGATCCCTTAGTGTCCTAAGTTGGTTAGTTCCTTATATCTTCAGCGCGGCGCTAGTTATCCAATCACCCCTGTTTTTGCATTGTAGGCAGTGGGAGTAGACCACTTTGTTTTTATTTTTAAATAAATAACATGTTATTTTCATTTAAAAAAAATACTGGAATGAAAAGAATGCTACTCATTTTATATTTCATAACAATTTTCCAAACGATGTATACAAATGCTAATGGAAAACATGAATTAAAACGTCACCCAATAAACTTGGTAAAGTGGAATATTATATTTGAATGTAAATAAAAAGTTAACTATAATTTTGTTTATATCTGAAAACGCAGTAAATAATATTACATCAATAAAATGTATAAATAGTTTTGTGAAAAAAGTTTTAATAATATAAAAGTTCAAACTTAATATTTGAGGGTTT
Organism: Belonocnema kinseyi; assembly: GCF_010883055.1. Classification (NCBI taxonomy): domain Eukaryota; kingdom Metazoa; phylum Arthropoda; class Insecta; order Hymenoptera; family Cynipidae; genus Belonocnema; species Belonocnema kinseyi. Next base: position 46,913,266 of record NC_046660.1, read on the forward strand.
AGCGAGTACTTACACTATTGAGTAGAATGAGAAAAATGTAATTTAAATTGAAATACCTATTTATTCATGCGCATATAACACAAAAATATGTAAAGAACATTTAAAATAGTTTATTCTATAATTCAAATGGTTGAAGAAAAACTATTTTCCTGTGGAACAAATATAAATTATAATTTTACAAAAAGGTTCAAGATGTAAATATACCCAATGTTTTAACATATTTGTTTTAAATACTTAAAAGGATATAATGATAAAAGAGAAATTGAAAAAATTTATTTTTTATTTTTCACATTTTATTAAATAAAATGGTTTCAAATGTAAATCTAGTTAAATTCAATTAGAAATACATTGTATCCATTATATACGCATAAGCGACAGTATTCACATGGTAAGTTCAAACTTAGCACTATTCATATTTTTCTCCGGGATTTTTTTTACATTCCATTAATAATATTGTTAATTTGTTTTTGTCGATAAACTTTAAGAATCATATTTTACTTTTCATTCAAATTCAAATCTAAGATATATTCTACTCTGCCAGGATTATTGTACGATCATATCAATCTTAGTTTGTATTTAGCATTCATAGAAAATGATTGGAAAAGTATTTTGTAATGTTAAATGAGTAACATTGTTTTAATTTCAAAAAAATTTTTGCATGAAAATAACATCCTATTTACTAAAAAATTAAAAAAGTGATTTAGTACCATTGCTTTCTATGTAAAAACAGGGAGTGATGGGACAACTAGCGCCACGCTGGAGAAATTAGGAACTAATCAACTTAGGACAGCTGCGGGGTCAAGTTAAAATCTGAAATATGGAGATATGCACAGGGCTGCCTTCGATTGAGATTAAAATGATTCATTAAAAAATTATTTTATTTAAAATTGCGAAACAACCCTATTCTTGTAAATTCTCCTAAATTCTGTCATATTCTTTGTTATATAACCTGAACTTAAATTCCCGGGAATTTAAGAACTCTAAGAGCGATGCATGGGGCTGATAAAAATCAAAGAAAATCAAGGAAAACACCAAATTCCACTTGAAAAAAATATAATCTTCTTTTCAGATTTGTCAATTGATGGGAGAATGAATCCTAGGTATAATTGCATAGTTCCTAATTGCCAAGTGAGTTCAGATCCCACCATACCGAAGTTTCCGTTTCCCTGCGATTTAGATTTGGGACAAAAGTGGCTCAACTTAGTTTGCAGTCCCATATTAAGAAATATTCCTTATCGTGAAATTCGTGCTAGGCGATTCAAAGTATGTGCAGAACATTTTGCAGAAAATACCTGGTATCCAACAACTGTAAGTAGTTCACTGATTTCCGGTACTCTGCCCACTCTGAAATTACCCGATTCGCGAAACTGGCAACCAATTCTTATTCGCGATAAAGAAATAGATTTAAAAAATTTGAAAGGTGAGACAACAATTGATAATACCTTTCCTGGGGAGTTCTCCTCATCTTTCACCTATTCGGACTCATCGAGTATTCAAAATATAAAAGATTCACAATTACCTATTCGAGGGAGAGGTGATAGTCTGAAAATGGAAGAATCGGCGTCTGAAGAGAAAAATAATCGAAGAAAATATAAGAAAAAAGCTGTAAAGAGGGAACCTGGTGTAGAAAGCACTTCCGGCTCAGATTGGGAGGTGGAAATTGTTCAGGGTGTTTCAAAACGGAGAAAGAAAGCCCGATTCGAATTATCGGATGACGATTTTGAAAGTGTGGAAGAGACAACAGATTTAAATATAGAAAGAATTCCATGTAATTCGGATGATACTGAAAAGGAAACGGATTATGAAGGTTTCGAAGAAGTTTCATCTGATGATTCAGCTATAGAAACTAGATCAATATTCAGGTATGTGTACGCCGGAAAAGGAAGAAATAATGAGAAAATAAAAAATGAAACGAATGAGAAAATAATTGAGTACACTTTTGGTGAAGCTGAAAGGGATTCCACGATAGAAACTGCACCGATTTTAAGGAATTTATCTTCGAAAAAAGAAGCGAGTGAGGAAAAATTAATTTTATATACTTTTGGCGAAGCTAAAAAGGATACATCGAAAGAAACTGCACCGAGAAAAGAAACGGATAAGGTGAAAATAATTAAATATGGTTTTGGTGAAGATCAAAAGGATTCCTCGATAGAAACTACACCGATTTTAAGGAAATCGTCGAGACAAGAAGAGAGCAAGCAGAGATTAGTTAAATATGCTTTTGGTGACGCTGAATATGATTATTCCGTGACAGAGCGTGTACCGACTTTAAGGAAATCTTCGAGACAAAAAGCGAATGTGGAGACGAAAAAAAATGGAAATAAGGAGACGAGAAAAAGGGAAAATGAGGCGACGATAAAGGAAGAAAATGTGGAGACGAGAAAAGAAGAAAATGTGGAGGCGGGAAAAAAAGGTAATAGGGAGATGAGAAAAAAAGAAAATGAGGAGAAGAAGATAAGTGAATATATTTTTGGAGAAACTGAACGTGCTGAATTAGTTGATGTAGACCGTGAAATATATGATACAGAGAAAAAGAAAATCAAAAGTCAGATTTATAAAACGACATTAAAGTTCAAGAGGAATAATGTGGAAACTGGTAAAATCGTAGAAGATGTTTTTATAATAGAGCACACTTTTATGTCTAAGTGTAGGAAATGCCCGAATCATGAAAATGACAGTGTTTCCGTAATAATGAAAAAAATAAAGTCAGAAAGTAATATTTAGGAATATTAAACAGGAATGTTTATGTTAATATTTTTAGATTTATAGTATGTGAATACTGATATGATATTGAATGTTTTCATAAATGAAACTTCTTGTAAAAATAAAGTCAAAGATTATTATAATTTGGGATTTATTATTAGTTAATGATTTTTTTTTCAATCAGAGAATTTTTTTGAGAGTGCTTATTTTTTTAGTTATTATTAGTTAGTTAGTTATTGTTATTTAACAAAGTTATGAACAATTTAACTTGAAAGAATGAGGTCAAAAAATGCAAAAGTCCGCCATTTTATTATTTTTTTTCAACAAAAAATTCTGATTGTAGTTCACACGATAGCCAAACTAATACAGATTATAAATTTTTTTCATTTTTTGATTTCGGGTTAACCGTTCCCGAAATATTTGAGCGAAAGCTCGAAAGGAGGACATTTTTGAGGCCGCCATTTTGTAAAAAAAAAACAATAAAAAGCAAAGAAATTTTTTTTATTAGTTCAACCTCTATACTTTACATAAAAAAATAAAGATACGGAAGACCAGAATCTCCCTTCAACTATTTTCTTGAATATTCGTTTTCTTTTTTTGATTTTAAATTCATTTTTTTAAACTGAAAAATTAATAATTCCATTTTTGTTTAAAGTTTGTTCTTTCTGATAGAAAATTAATCTTCTTGATTGAAAATTCATCATTTAGCTTACAAATTAAATTCTTTCTTGGCTGAAAAGTATCAACTTTTTCGTTTTGATCTTTTTGGAATTAAAATTGAATTGCTTTGTTGAAACTTGAACTCTTTTTGTTTATATATTTTTTTCTTGAGCATTCATAATTTTATTTGAAAATTAATTATTTTAAGCCTAAATTCAAATATTCAATTTTCGGCCGAAAAAGTGCCTTTTTTGGTAGAAAATTAATCTTCTTGATTGAAAATTCAAAATTTAGTTTACAAATTAAATTCTTTATTGGCCGAAATATCAACTTTTTGGTTACTGATCTTTTTTGGGATTAAAATTGAATCACTTGGTTAAAAGTGAAACTCTTTTGTTAAAAATTAATTTTTTGGTTGAAAATTCATAATTTTTATTAAAAATTAATATTTTTTGTTAAAAAATAAGCTATTTTGTTGAAAATTCTTTTCTTCTTTGGCTGATAATTTTTTTATTCACTGAAAATTCAACTATTTCAGTTGAAACATAACTAGTTTGTAGAAATTTTTGTTTAGTTTAAAATTACTATTTTAAACTAACTGGAAATGTAATTTCAATGAAATACTTCATCATCTTATTTAAAAATTCATCTTCGGTGAACATTAATTACTTTAACTCTAAATTAAATTTTCGTTCGAAAAAGTGCCTTTTTTAGTTGATAAGCTGTCTTTTTTGGTATAATTTAACTGTTCTTTTTATAAAATTTAAAATATTTATTGATTGGAGTATCAACTACTATATTCTTCATTCAGAAATTATGTTTTTTGGAATTAAAATAAATTACTTTTTTGAAAATTAAAGGGGGAGGGTTGGTAAGGCCGGTTTTTGGCCTAATTTATTTTTGGACCAAAAAATCTGAAAAAATCATGGTAGTATCTTATAAGTATCCCGAGTCG
>NC_046660.1:46917683-46924663 GCF_010883055.1 Belonocnema kinseyi
GGTTTTCGGGGTCGCCGAATACAAATCTGGCGTCCTTTGACTTTTATAGCGTCAGGTTCAAGGTCATTGGAAGGTCAAATCGAGAGAAAACGGTAAAAAAATAAAAAAAAAACGTTATAGGTTTTTGGAGTCGTTAATTACGAACCTGGTGTCCGCTGACCTTTATCGCGTCAGGTTCAAGGTCACGGGAAGGTCAAATCGAGAGAAAACGCTGGAAAAAATATGACCTTGAACCTGACGCGATAAAGGTCAGCGGACACCAGGTTCATAATCAGCGACCCCAAAAACCTATAAGATATTTTTTTAAAATTTTTTTACCGTTTTTCTCGATTTGACCTTCAAATGACCTTCTAATGACCTTGAACCTGAAGCGATAGAGTTCAACGGATGCCAGATTCGTAATTAGCGACTCCAAAAACCTATAACGTATTTTTTTGGATTTTTTTACAGTTTTCTCTCGATTTGATCTTCCAATGGCCTTGAACCTGACGCGATAAAAATCAAAGGACGCCAGATTTGTATTCGGCGACCCCGAAAACCATAGTAAACCCGAGCTAACCTCAGAATACATGTTTAAGAGTGTCAAATCTCTCGAAAATACAGTTGGTGGGTAGTGGTGTTTCCTATATTTGTAGGGGGGTGGGGGTGGCTGGGGGTGGAGGGTAGTCCGTTTAGCGTGCAATCGACTCGGGATACTTATAAGATACTACCATGATTTTTTCAGATTTTTTGGTCCAAAAATAAATTAGGCCAAAAACCGGCCTTACCGACCCTCCCCCTTTGTTGTGTTAAAACATTTTTTTTCTCCTTCAAGATTCATAATTTTAATTGAAAATTCATCTCTTTGGTTAAAAATTAGATATTTTGATAAAAATTCCTATCTTATTTGGCAGAAAATTATTTACTATTTTTTTTTCACTATAAATTGAAATATTCCAGTCGAAATTTCAACTATTTTGTTGAAAATTATTATCTTTTTAACTGAAAATGTAAATATTTCAATTGAATATTTCATCAATTTATTTGGAAAATTCTTCTCTTTGGTTTAACATTAATTTTATGAACTGAAAGTTTAATTATTCCATTTTTTGTTTACAAATTCAACTATCCTAGTTAAAGATTTATCATTTCATTAGAAAATTCTTCTTTTCGGTTTAAAATTTAATTATTTGGTTGAGCGTGATTTTTTTAAACTAAAATTTTAATTTTTATTTGATAGCTTTTTTTTTTTAGTTGATAATTCTTGTACTGTTTTGAAAATTTGTCTTTTTGGTTGTAGTTAATTTTCTTGGTTGTAAATTCATCTATTCTAGTTAAAGATTTATCATTTTATTAGAAAATTCTTTTTGGTTTAAAATTTAATAATTCTAGTTAAGGATTCATCTGTTTGGTTGAACGTGATTTTTTTAAACTAAGATTTTAACCATTCAATTTTTAGTTGATAGGTTATCTTTTTTTCTCCATTTAAAAAATATTTTTGCATATGAATGTAAAACTTCTCAAGAATATTGTTTCAAAATTTGAGACCGATCTAAGCAAAACTAACAGAGATATAGAGTTTTAAGAGACCGTTGATCAAGAACGGTCGCAAAACTTTGCAGAAGAAAGGATGTTCACTCTACGGGCCATGCATCGATGATTTTGTGTAAGTATAGAAAAAACTCTCGTTTATTAATGTTTAATTTTTGATTTTCGAGTGTAGAAAACTAAAACGTATTTGTCAAACTATGAATTTTTGAAACCTAAATCTTTTATAAAAAAATGCAATGGAATTAAAACAAGAACTTGAAAAAATCACTATTCCTTCAAACCACATTATAATGTCTCTAGACCTAACTTCCCTTTTCACTAATGTTTCCGTAGAATTGGTTCTAAATAGTATAGAAAAAAGATGGTCTCACATTAAAAAAATCACTGCATTACCTGTAAAGCTTTAGAATCTGAAATTTTTAAGAAATTATATTTTCAAATTTTTGTCTGTTTTAGATATGTAGACAATACATTTTTAATTATTCCTAAAGATAAAATTGAACAAACTATTGAAACCTTCAATTCATTTCACGCAAGATTACAATTTACATATGAATCAGAAGATAACAATTCTATCAACTTTCTTAACATTAGCATTATTAAAAATGATAATGGGTCTGTTTCTACTAATTGGTTTTGCAAATCAACATCTTCTGGCCGATTACTTAATTTTTAATCTAAACATCCTCTACAACATAAAATTGCAATTATAAAAAACTTAGTCGATTGAGCTATTTTATTTTCTGACAAGAAATTTTATAGTAATAATTTAAATACAGTTAAACATTACCCAGTGGGCACCAAATTTGGCAACGTCTTTACGGCATCGTTACGACATCTTTACAACTTTACGACATCCTATGCCCATGTCGTTTCGGTGTCTTTGCGATATCGTAAAGACATCGTCAGACCATACGACTCATTTGCGATATCGTAAAGACACCTTATCGACATGGATACAGGATGTCGTAAAGATGTCGTAACGATGTCATAAAGACGTCGACAAATTTTGTGCCCAATGGGTATCTATTTTTAGATAACTATCCACAAAATATCATTGACAAACAAATTATTAATAGATTAAAAGAACTTAATAACATAAATTTAATTATCAATTCTAATAGTATTGTGAATAAAGAATTTGATACAAAAAGTAACATTATTATTCCATATTATGGTACAATTTACGATGATATAAAAAAACTTTTAAAAACTTATAAAATCACCGCAACTTTTCGTATAAATTCTAAACTGGATATAATGATTAATTTAGGCAAAGGCCAATTAGAAAGCTTGAACAAAACCGACGTAGTCTATCGTTTTGGTTATAATTGTAAATTTTTTATTGGACAGACAAAAAGACCCTTACACATTAGACGAAAAGAACATGAAGATAGTGTTAGATTAAATTATGATAACGTCTTAAATGATCATTTACATAACAATATCAATGCAAAATCAATTTCTCACTTTTTTCTTTGGGATGAGATTGAAATATTACATCAAGAGAGTAATATTATAAAACCGGTCTTTGCTGAAATGGTTTTTATTAAAAAAGAGCTAGGTAATTGCATTAATAAAATTGTTGATTTAGACTACCTTAATGAATCATACAATTCTGTCTTTGAATTCTTTCATTAAAAATAATTCGTTTTTTAAAGATTTTTTTTGTTCTTTCACAATACTATTAACAACAATATCCAAATATTTAAAAATAAAAATTTGTTACTTCATGAATAGAAACTATCTTTCTAGTTTCTACATTCTTAATACTTCCATCCCTCTATTTGTATTCTTTTATACTTGGCGCTCTTTTCTTCCGATTTATGGTTCCGATTCTTTTTCAACTAGGCTTAGTTACATCTTAATGAACAATTTTAATTAAAAATAATCACTCAGGAATTCTAAATATGGTAAATAAAAATGCTTCTTAATCTAACCTAACCTTACTAAATTAAAAAAAATGTTTATAATAATATTTAACAATTTTACTATTTTAGACTTTACAGAAGATTAATTTTAATTTGGAAATTTCCTGTTCGCATCCACATATTAACAATTTACTAAATCGCAGCTATTTTTGACTGACTCCAAAAAAATGATGTCTTTACGAAACTAATCCGTAAGTATTTTTTATTTTTAGTTACAACTTTTTATATTATATTATTTATATATTATATTATTTTTATATTATTATGTTTATATATTTTTTTTATTATAACTTTTTCACATATTCATCTATTTACTATTCTAGACTATACCTATTTTATCGGTTCTCCCCTGATGATGGAAATAGTGAATTTCCGAAACGTTGGGATATTCTCTTTTACAATTTGAAACTAAAATAAAAACTTGTCCGATAGCGTTGTTGACAACTAAGTTGTTTTTTTTGTTCATCTTCCTACATTGGTTTCTCGGACGATAAAGATTTGCTTATATTGAATTTTTAAATTATGAGGTAACTCTGTCGAAAATTTATAATAATAATTATTAATTTTACAATGACAAATTTGTCAATATTTTTTAACGAAAATAGGTTTTTTGATTTCCAAGTGTTACGAAAAATTAGAAAATCAATCAAAAAACGAAACTCGACAGCGTTACCTTGAGAAACTTATAAACTAATAAAAACTTTTTTATTCCTTTTATTTTGGCAGATTCAGTGATCAATGACAGCCATGACCGCAGAATAACTTTTTTTCGAGGCGCCTCATAAGGTTTAATTCCAATGGCTTATTGTTTGAATTTTTTCTATAAAAATTTCATAAAATATTCTTTAAATGATGTTTTATAATATTAAAATTAACTAAATGAACTAGCATTGTCTTCAGGGTGAAATTTGTTTGAAAATATGCATTTTTACCGAATTAACCTTACCCCGCCCCCATAAATATAGATTTTTTTGTGGAGAATTCATCTCTTTGGTTAAAAATTATACTTTTTGGTTTAAAATTCTACTACTCCAGTTGAAAATTCAGTTATTTTAGTTGAAACTTAATCTCTTTGTTTTAACTTTAATTTTTCTTACTGAAAATTTAATTTTTGGGTGATAATTTATATTTTTTAATTGAAAAGTTGTCTTTTTTTCGTTTAAAATAAAAATATTTATTTGAAAATTCATCTCTTTTGTTGAACATTATTCGTTTTAACTTTAGTTGATCATTCTTGCACTTTGTTGAAAACTCGTCGTTTTGATAGGAGTTAATCTTCTTGGTTGCAAATTCAACATCTCTTTGATTAAAAATGTTTTTTTTTTGGTCTAAAATTCTACTAATTTTGTTGAAGATTCGATCATTTTAGCTGAAAATTCATTTCTTTGTTTCAAAATTAATTTTTTTAACTGAAAATTTAACTATTTAATTTTTGGTTGATAATTTATCTTTTTTACATTCGCATCATTTATAATTGACAAAGTATTAGAGTTGTCCGAAATTTGACATAAATGTTTTTCAACGGATCTCCACGTTTTGAGACCCCCTGAATCCAAAAATCAGGTTTTTACGATGGCGTCTGTCTGTCTGTCCGTCCATCCGACCGTAACACGATAACTCTCGAAAAAAGAACGTATCAAATCCATTGTTGGCACACTTTTCTTAGGTACTAAAAGAAAGGACAAGTTTGTTAATTAGCCATTTTTGATAAGAATTGAAAAAGTGAGCGCATTTTGACAATTTTTGAGTCCAATTTTTTTTTAATTTGAAAATTCTACATATGTAAAGATATTTAGAGTATTAAAAAGGACAAACAATTTAAATAATAACTTTTTTAAATAAAAAGAACATTCTTAGAGTTATAGCATTTTCAAAAATTATTTAATCAAACGAAAATCACAATTTAAGGCAAAAAAACAAACGACATGAAAAAAGTCAAGACGAGAAAAACATTGCTTTTTGAAAGTCCTACAAGATTATCATAAAAATTTTTGGATTTTCTTGGAAAATCGAAAATCCAAATTTCGATTGCACAAAAATAATAAAAAAATTTCATTTTGTGGTCAAACTGTGTGTGGAAAAACGACGAAAGTTACGAGAAAAAAAAGATTCAACAAAAGCTGTTCAACTTCAAAGCCTACAGAGCTTTGTGAAGCTTAACCTCTGACCATACTTAATTAAGTTGACAATTCGGAATATAAAGACGCATAAAAATACTGCCATCTAAAAGAGATATTTTTGAGAAAGTTTTTGCAAAGAATAAATATCCGAGCGCGACGTAACCCATTGGCGAGCGCGAAGCGCGAGATTTAATCGTCGCGCGCACTGGGCGTGCTCAAACTTGCGAGCCGCGCGCCCAAAGCGCGATGAGGATGTGCCCGCTAAGCGGGCAAATTTTTAATTGACAACGTATCTTTTTTCGCTTAATATAAGAATATTTATTTAAAAATTCATCTGTTTGTTTGAACATTATTCATCTTAATTTTAGTTGATAATTCTTGCACTTTGTTGAAAACTCGTCGTTTTGGTAGAACTTAATCTTCTTTGTTAAAAATCAACCATTCAACTTACAAATTTATCATTCTTGTGGAAAATTCATTTTGGTTTAAATTTCGACTATTTTAGTTTAAGATTTATCTCTTTGGTTGAACATTATTTTTTTTAACGGAAATTCGAACTATTCATTTTGTGGTTGATAAATCTATCTTTTTTTGTTGGAAATTCTTGCATTTTATTGAAAATTAGTCTTCTTGGTCAAAGTTAATCTTTTGAATGAAAAATCAACTATTCTAGTTAAAAATTTAGCACTTAATTTAAAAATTATTCTTTTTGGTTGAACATTAATTTTTTTAAACTGAAAATTTTGCTATTCAATTTTTGGTTGACAATTTAAATATTCTAGTCGAAAATTTATCTTTTTCAGTTCAAACTTAAACTATTTAGTTGACAGCTTATTTTCTTTAATTATAATTTCATGTATTTCGTTAAAATTCGTCTTTTTGGTACGAGTTGATCTTCTCCGTTAAGAATTCATCTTTTTCGTTGAAGTCTCAATTATTCCACTTAAAGATTTCATCATTTTATTTTAAAATTCATTTCTTTTGTTAAACATTCATTTTTTCTACTGAAAATTAAACTGTTCAATTTTTGGTTGACAATTCTTCTTTTTAAGTTGAAATATCATATATTTTGTTTGGAAATTGGTATTTTTTGGTCAAAATTAATCTTCTTTTTTGAATATTAGCCTTTTTGTTCCAAATTCAGCTATTATTATTTGCCTGAAAATCTGTCTGATTTAGTTGAAAATTCAACTATTTGGTGGAAAATTCATGTATTTTGTTTAAAATTCTTATTTTCTGGTAGAAAATGAATCTTTTTGGTTGAAACTTCAAATATTGAGTGAACAATTCATCTATCTTGTTAAAAATGCAATATTCTTACTTAAATACAGGGGCGTAGCAAGCGTATGCGATATGGGGGGAGGGGGGGTTGAATATTGTCATAAATTCCGACTGAATA
>NC_046660.1:46924673-46926826 GCF_010883055.1 Belonocnema kinseyi
GCCGACAGCGACGGTTTATTGTGAAAAAAATATCTCGCCTGTGGATAGATATTTTAGGTTGAAATATAGCTTAAAAGAAGCTCACGATTCATTGGTTCCATCTCAAAATTTGAACGACTAATAAAAATTATTAATGACTGAATCAAAAGCGTCGGAATAATTACGATCTTAATGAGTTTCAATACTGGAAAACTCGTATATATAATAATATGTAATACAATAATATGTTTTCATGATTTTAGGAAGAACAAATTGTTTAAACAAATAAAAATTGTTTTTAAATGACTAAATATAATATGTTAAGCAACAAGTTCTACTCTCAGTATTCTTCAAATTTTTATAATTTACACCAATAGATAAAAACTTTTTACAATTTGAATGAAAAACGAAATTTTTCAAACAAATGATGATTGTCGGAACAATTGAAAATTATTTGAAAATACAATGATATATTTTCATGATTTTGGGAACAAAAAATTGTTTAAGAAATGACTAAATATGTTAAAAAAAAAGTTATACTCTCAGTCACATTTCATTATTTTTCATGATCAATTAAATTAATCACCAAAAGTTGAAGATTTACATTTTTTTATCATTTTTTAAAATAATTTTTTATTTTGATCATTTCTTTGATTAGAAGCTGAAACAATATAAATTGTAAAAGCTGCAGTGAGCGAACGTTTTTCAATCTTCTCTTAAGCTAGAGTTCAGCTTAAAATCTTTATCCATACCTGAGATATTTATTTTTTACATTTTTAACTCTAATAATCAACATATTAAATTAAAGTATAACAAATTTCCATTTGTTAAGTACTTGTTACAGAATATTCATGAATTTTCTCAAATTTTTGGTAAAATTTGTTGAACGTGCCTCAAAGCAGTCTATTTTGCAGAATTCATTTTTTTACCGGGAAATAATGAGTTGAATTTTTATCTTTTTCAATTACGATACCATTCACTTTAAGCTGATATTTTTAATTTAAAGAATTTCAAAATTCAGGCTTAAAGTCATGAACAATTAAAAATTAAAAGCGTTTGAATTCGAAAATTTTTGATAAAAAACATTGATTTTTTACCATTTATTACTTATTAAAATATATATGGCAGTTCTGAAAATACTTCAAAAATAATTTTAAATTGGAAAAAATAAAAACAACTTCTAGTTTTCTCAAGATTTGGAAATAAAAATTTAGAGCTTTTCAAGGTTCATTGATTTGTTCTTGAATTTAGAGCATTGAAAATGATGACGTGGATTTATATTTTTGGAATTGAATTTGAATCCTTTTTACTCTATAATTTATAAAATTTAAAAATTCTAAATTTGCCGATTATCTACATTTAATTTAAACTTGTGTAAAGGGAAAGTGTTTCTACTTTTAATTTTATACCTGTACATTTTTGAGCATTCGATTACAAAGTATTTTAATTAACAATTTTTAAAACGTTAATTTAAAAAGTTCAAAAATGTTTAGATGCTTATTTTAAATAAAAAAATGAAGCAACAATTTGGTAATTAAATCAGTCTAGAAAGTGATTGATTTCACAAAATAAATGGATAATTAAATGAGTCTCTGAAAATTAATAATTTCACAAAATTGTCAATTTAACATCGTCGATCTGAATATATTTTCTGAGATTTCAATTTAAAAAGGCCGTCGATTTGCCGAGTTATAGTTTACATTTTCCCAAGATAGAATTAATAATTTGCTTCTATTTAAATCAAAAAGCTATGAATGAATCAGCATTTTTTAAGATAAAGCCTTGAAAAAAACCGAGTGACACATTTACAATAAAATGCCGAATTTTTGAAACAAGGAAATATATTGGAACGAAAATCCAAATTCACCTATCATTCTTTAACATTTGTTCATAAAAATGGTTAAAAATGGATGATTTATCTAAAATTACCGAAATTCCTTGTACGTTGCTTGATTTTATTAAAGAAATATCCTAGAATTGCCGACTTTCAAAAGTTGGAAGGGGGAGGGGGTGTCGCCCCCACGCTGCGCCGCTGCTTAAATAGTTAGGACTTTGAAATGGTTTCTATTCAATTTATTATACGAGGGTAGTTCAATAAGTCCTTAGAATGAAGTATAAAAACAATTTTTTTTGGGTAAATTTTTTTTTATTTTTCAACATAATCTCCTTGGAGC
>NC_046660.1:46926926-46934026 GCF_010883055.1 Belonocnema kinseyi
ACGTAAACTCAGAAGATGTGGACTGTGACTGCACCATATATCTAGTCGGGAGTGTTGCTGACTGAAAACAGATGATTTGGAGCGATTCGCGCGCCATCTGTTAGTCATTCTAAGGACTTATTGAACTACCCTCGTATCTATCCACATTAATTTTATCTAAATATCTACTGTTTTTAACATAGTTCTAAAAAAATAATATGAAAATATTTTTGAATTATTATTTAAATTCATGGACTTTAAAGACAAATACAAGAAATTATTATTTACGTTTTTCTAATTATTATCTTGTTATATAATTTGTCAAAGCTTTCTAAATTGAACATAGAATCTGAAAATCGTTATTTATAATAAACTCTCGAAACAAAAATCCACCAAAACAAAAATAAAGAACAATTAAGCCAAACAACGCACGATATGAAAAAAGTAAAAGGAAGAAAAACGCCGCTTTTTGAAAGTTCTACAAGATTACTGTAACTTTTTGAGTTTTCTTGAATAATCGAAAATTCAAATTCTGATTGTTAAGAAATAATGAAAAATAAAAAATTCCATTTTACGGTCAAACTATGCTAGACAAAAAAAATTAGCTGACAAAAACTGTGCATCCAAAAAAATCGTAAAATTTTTTATTACTCACTTTTCTATGGAATGCGTAGTTTTTGTTTGATTTGTAAAAAACAACACTAAAGATAAAAATTAAATTTTTGAAAAAAACGACCCAAGTAACAAAAAAAAAAAACACAAGAAAAGTTGTTCACACAAAAATAAGCTACAAATTGGTTATTAATCATTTCTTGATGGAATGCGTAGTTTTTGTTTTATTCGTAAAAAACAAAATAAAAAAATTAAATTTTTGGATAAACGACACAAGCTATGTAAAAAAATGAATAGATAAAAGTAGGTCTTCCGAAAAAAGTGAAAAACCATTAAAATATTGTCATCAATAATTTTTTAATAGATCGCGTAGTTTTTGTTTTAATCGTAAAAAATAACGTAAAAATGAAAAATTTAAATTTTTTGAAAACCGATACAAGGTGGGAAAAAAATTGACAAAAATTTTCATCCAAAAAATATCAAAATTGTAGAATTTTAATAGATTCAAATTGAAAGTGATTTAAATTCAAACGTTGAATTATTTAATTTTGAAAACTTTGAATTAAAAATGATACAAATTTAATTCCTTTTTAATGAAATTTTCCAATTTTAAAAATCTTAGTTTGAATTTTCAAATTTTGAGAGCTTTTTATTAAAAATTTTTCAACATAAAATAGTTACAAATGCAAATTATTCTATTTTAAACGCTTTTATGCAGAACTGGTACAAGTTTTACTTCAACTCAAAATTATTAATCATTGTTTCAAAATTTTGAAAACGTTTAAAAATAAGTGGGCTGGGAATCGAACCACAGAACTTGCGATTGCCGGTTGGAGGCTTTTCCCTTAAGTTACTACAGAGCTCAAAAGAAGAATCCTTTTCCAGAAATGCACGCATTATTATGCCAGGTTTTACGCATTCAAAACTTTCAAGGAATCTGTATTATCATCAGAGAATACAAGAAATTCTTAACGTCTTTACAGACCATATGGAACTATGAATTAAAAAATTGTTTAATTAATTTTTTTCTGAAAAAAACATCTGCTACTTTGTTCCGCAGAAATACACCTTCAGAAATACACGCATTATTCTGCTAGGTGTTACGTATTCAAATTTTTCAAGGAATCTGTATTATCATCAGATAATAACATACATTCTTAACCTATTTACAGACTACATGGGTCTATGAATTATAAATTTTATTAATTCAATTTTTTCTGAAAAAAGATCTCCTTCGGATTCTTTTTTTTAATCTCTCTAGTAGCTTAAGGGAAAAGCACCCGACCGGCAATCAGAAGTTCTGTGGTTCGATTCGAAGCGGAGTGAAGGAGAATATATTTTTTCAGAAAAAAATGTAATTACATTTTTTTTAAATTCATACCACTATTTAGTCTGAAAAGACGTTAAGAATTTCTGTTATTCTCTGATAATAATACAGATTCATTGAAAAATTTGAATACGTAACACCTGGCAAAATAAGGGTGTATTTTTGAAAAAGCATTCTTCTTTAGACCTGTCTAGTAGCTTAAGGGAAAAACACCCGACCGGATATCGGAAGTTCTGTGGTTCAATTCTCAGTAGAGCGAAGGTGAAATCTTTTTTCAGAAGAAATCTAATTAAAAAAAATTAATTCATGGCTCCATTCAGTCTGGAAAGACGTTAAGAATTTCCGTTAATCTCTGATAATAATACAGATTCCTTGACAATTTTTCCTTGTAATACCTGGCAAAATGAAGGGTGTATTTTTCAAAAAGGATTCTTCTTTAGACCTGTCTAGTAGCTTAAGGGAAAAGCACCCGACCGGTAATCGGAAGTTCTGTGATTCAATTCCCAACGGAGTGAAGGAGAAGATCTTTTTTCAGAAAAAATTTAATTTAAAAAATGAACTAATGTTCAAAATCCTGATCTGCCAATATTCTATTCTTAACGTTTTGAAATTCTCAAATTTTAAAGATTTTAGTCTGAAATTTTTGAATTTCACGAACTTCTGATTAAAAAATTATCAATTTCAAACACTTCCAAATGCGATTGGTATTCAATTTTAAACGATTTTCTTCAGAAATTATACAAGTTTAGATCTTTCATATTATATTTGAAATATCGTCTTTTTTCAAAATTTCAAGTGCTTTTAAATCGAAATTATTAATATTTGCTTCAAAAATTAGAAAAATTCCTTATACATATTTCAAAGTTGGTTTCATAACGGTCTTTTAAATTGTTAATGTTTTTAATATTATGAAATAAAAATCCAGAAACCTGAACGCGATTGTGCAGTTACGATTGGTCTATTCTTTAATTAATGTTTAAAATAAAAAGTAGAAAAGGCAACTGCAGGAAAATCCTTCTGGTGTGTCGGTCACTTTTCGACTTTTACATAACATCACAGAAAAGATTAAAAGGAAAATACGAATTAATTTTGTTTAACCTTGCACAGCTAAAGTTTCAGGAAGAGACAAATTCGTTAGTAATTCCTTTTTTTATGTGTTCCAATTAGGATTCTATATGTTATCCATTGAATTTGGACGAGAAAAAATTAAAATATACTACACAGTGTCATTACTTATTTAAAATTAACTGTAATGCCCCACTCATTTGATTTTATCTGACTACAATAATAAAATATGAAAAAATCATTAGCGACCATTTTTACAATAATAAAAGTCAGTCATTGTAACGCGCTCTAGTATAAAAGGGGCAGTGAGAGTAATAGTAACTAGTAACCGAAAGAAAACAGCAAAAATGAAGTTGGCTCTGTTATTTGCATTTATCTGCATGATATTGATTGATGGGGCGGTAAGTTAATTAATTACTAATTAATAATTATTCTCTAATTATCACCTTAGTCTGATATATTATTATTTATAGTTATTTGCACACTGAAATTAATATCTATATTATCAAATCATAAATATGTGGTTTATATTTCTATGGTTTGACTCGACAAAATAAAAGAATTATTTATACAAATATTTTATATTTTTTATAACTAATATGAATAATTTTTGTGAACTCATTAGGGGACGAGCATAAATTATTTAAACTTTTTTTCAACATTACAAATAAAAATGGTTTTTATATTACATCAAAAACAGTTTTATTCTCAGCAAAATCGATTACCTTCAACAACAAAATTCTAACCAAAACAAATTATCAATAACCAAACAGTCGAATTTTGCCCACGAAGATTAATTTTCTAGGAAAAAAGAAACGAATAGTTGAATTTTCAACCAAGATGATTAATTTTATACCACAAATGAATTTTTGTCACGAATAACATAAATTTTTAACCAAATACTTTAATTTTGAAACTAAAAAAATTTATTTTTGACCCAAAATGCAATAGTTAAATATTTATAGAAACAAAAATTGAAAAGAAATTTTTAACAAAACAGCTAAATTTTCTACTAAACTGTTGAATTTTCCAGTCAACAAGACGAGTTTTCTAGGAAGAGTTGAATTTTTATATTTAAAGTATGAATTTTCAAAAAAAGTTAATTTTCTACAAAACAGTTGCATTTTCAACCAAAAAGATTAATTTTGTACCAAAAAAGGCAATTTTGCAACACATAATATAAACATTTTCTACCGAATAGTTGAATTTGTAAACTAAAAAATATCAGTTTTTAATCAAAAATGAAGTAAGTAAATTTTTGTTACAAAAAAATTTGAATAGAAATATCGAACTTGTTAAATTCTCAAATAAAAACGATTACTTTTGAACCAAACTTTACACAAAATAGTTGATTTTTAAACCAAAAACAAATTAATTCAAACAGAAAGTTGCATTTTGAACTAAAAAGGATAAATTTTCAACTAAGAAGAGTAATTTTCTACCAGAAAATAGAAATTTCTAACCAAATAAGTGAATTTTAAACCAAATAGTTATATTTTCAACTAGAAAAAATCAGTTTTTAATTAAAAATGTGAATGTTTAACCAAATTTGGAACAGTTATATTTTCAGTAAAAGAAACAAATTCCAAGTCAAAAATCAGCGTTGTCAACAAAATAGATACAATTTCAATCAAAGAGATAAATTTTCAACCAAAAAATTGGGGTTTTAACCCAAGAAGATAAATGTTCAACTAATAAGTTAATTTCTACAAAGAAATGTTAAATAAGTAGTTAAATTTTCAACTAGTAAGGATTAAGTTTTAATTAAAAATATCAAGTTTCTACCAATATTAGAATAGTTGTATCTCATGTTAAAAAAATGAATTAAAAAAATGAATTTTGAACAAAATAGTTCAATTTTTAATCAGAGATAAATGTTAAATTAAAATTATAAATCTTCAAAAAAAAGAACTTTTATAACAAAAGAGTGCAACATTCATCAAAATAGTTGAATTTTCTACCAAAAACGTAATTTTTTAATCAAGAAGATGAATTTTGTACAAAAAAGACTAATTTTAAACAAAATAAATTGATTGTCAACCAAATAGTTGAAGTATTACCTAAAAAAGATGCACTTTGAACCAAAAATTAAATAGTTAAACTTTCAGTTATGCAAATTTATGTTCAACCCCCCCCCCCCTTTGCCAACCTTAGTTCTTGGCGCTACTCCGCCCCGCATAATGATATATATTTCTTTCTTCATTTAATTAATGTGTCATTTATTTCCTTCCAGAAAGCACATCCTCCAGGACCACCACCTGCAGGCAAACCTCCAGGCCCACCACCAAAGAATTTCACTAGCAGCTTCACTCACGGTAATTTCAATCAACAGAAATAAATCAATGATTTTGCATATTTTTATGTTTGAATATTTAAAATAATACTAAGAATACTTTGTGTCTATATGAAAAGTGTTAGAATACTGAAAATCAATATGAAATTTACTATCAAAAATTGTCTCTGAATTTTGGGAGTTTAAGATTTCGAAATTTCTCGTCTATTTTATTAATAATTTATTGTAATAATAATATTTTATGATAATAATTTAATTTTACATTGTTTAAATGTTTTAAATTTTACTTGTTTTATAATTTTTTTGTCATAAGGAGCTGGGTTCACGAGAAATGGTGCTGCTTTACAACCTATCCCATACATACCACCACCACCACCACCTAAGACCTCCAACTGAACGTCAAACTGGAACTGGACCTCAGACAAATTCTTTTTCGCGCACAATTATTTCAATTTCATTCACTGCTCTAATTAAACACAATGTTTTAACGCTTATTTAAAACTTTTGCGCCTGTAATATATGCCTTAAAAAGTAATTTGCGATGGTTTTATTTATTTATATTACCTTTTATTTTCAATAATTGAAAATATTTTTATTTTATATTTATCGTCCACAATTTTACATCTTGATAAAAACTTAATATGGTCATTGTTAACTTTTATGATACGGATATTAAAAAAAATTACATTTTCCAACCCCCAAGGGTCAAATTATATCAAAATAAAGTAAGCCTTCGCCTATTTCAACGGCCTTGAAAATTTTAAACATGCACGTTCGATAATTGAAAGGCTGGAAGTGCCCCCACCTCTACTGCAACCTTCAGGTTATTTATGTCAAGCGACGTTCATTGGCTGACCCAGCCTTGTATTGACGGGGGCGCTGTAAGCAAATTTTTTAACTGCGCATGTACCAAAATGTGCGGGTCTATTTGAAATCAATAAATACTATCAATAATAATACAGATAAACATTTTTAATCAATTTTCACCCTGAAACAATGAATTAAATTGAATCGAACAAATATTTTATTTGTTAAAATAATTTATTATGCGTGTAACATTACAAGTTTATACTTTGTAAATTTTTGTACTAACTATTTGTAACGATTGTTTAAAATAAATTAAAGAACTGATTATACAATGAAAAGAAATTGATTGAAGTCAAATATTAAATTTTTATATTTCAAACGATTTCAAGAGTTTGAAGAAATTAACTACTAAAATTTCAAACAGAATCTCAACTTTTCAAAGGATTTTACAAACGTTTAACAAAACATGTAGGAGTTTAATCAGATTTTCAAGAGACACCTAAATATAAGTATTATACGAGCAATCACCAAGGATATCAAGGGACTTTAATGCCATGTGATGAGTGGGTCACGTGACCAGATTCCTACCTCACTGCCACTTTTTTTATTTCCCAGCTTATTATCGCGCGAAACGCCACATCGAGTTGAAAATTTGGGATACTAAACAAGAAGCACTAAGAATGGTGGGTCTGTTCCTAAGTTTGTATAATTATGAAAAAAGTTTCTTGTTGTAAATAATTTTTTTGCTTTTTTCATCATCATTAAAATTTAGGAGCAGACCCACCTTTCTTAGTGCTTCTTATTTATTATCCCAAATTTTCAACTCGATGTGGTGCTTCGCGTGAAAATAAGTTGGGAAATAAAAAAGTGAGGGTAAGGTAGGAGTCTGGTCATATGACCCACTCATCACATGGCCTTAAGGGCATGTGACACAGCTAAATACCTATATTACCGACCACAGTTTTTCAGTTCACTGAATGTTTTTTGAACCTAAGAACTTTTTTTGTAAGTAAAATA
>NC_046660.1:46934126-47067122 GCF_010883055.1 Belonocnema kinseyi
TATTCTATTTACAAAAAAAGTTCTCAGGTTCAAAAAAACATTCAGTGAACTGAAAAACTGTGGTCGGTAATATAGGTATTTAGCTGTGTCACATGCCCTTAAGAGGTTTCTTAAAAACTAAAAATAATTTCCGGGATTTCAAATAATTTTTAAGGATTTTATGTCATACCTTTTTCAAAATAAATCAGTTATCTTATCAGCGAATGGTGATTTACCGACAGTAGATAAGCCTCCAAAAGCATATAGGTTGAAAATCCAGTTAAAAATTAGCGCTATTTACTTAAATTTAATTTCTTATTCTGATCTCTCTAATAGCTTAATGGAAAAGCACCTGATCGGAAATCAGAAGTTTTGTGGTTCGATTCGCAGTGGAGCGTAGGAGAAGATCTTTTTAAAAAAATTTAATGTTTTGTGATAGCGAAGTCTTTTTATGAATTTTTAAGGATATCAGGGGATTTTAATGAGATTTCGAAAATTTGAAGGGATCTTGAAAGATTTCAGGGGATTTCAAAAGACTTGCTAATATTTTAAAGGATTTTAAGAGATATAAAGGAATTTTGATAATATTACGGTATTTTAAAGGATCTTTAGATATTTGACAAGAGTTAACGGAATTTCAAAGGACTTCCAAATATTCTAATTGATTTCCAGCGTCTTTAAGTCTTTTAATCTTTTAAAGATTTTAAAGGGATTCTCAGAGTTTTCAAGATAAATCATGGCATTACAAAAGGATTTTAAAGAAATCCATGTGGTTAAGAAGTATTTCTACGAATTTTATAGGATATCAGAAGATTTGAAGGGGTTCAATGATATTTCGTCAGATTTCAAAGAATTTAAAGAGATTTCAAAAGATTCCAAACTGTATCCATTGATTTTAAAGTATTTCGAAAGATAAACGGAATTTCAAAGGATTTCCGAATATTATAAAGCTTTTAATAGATATAAAAAATCTCAGTATTTTTACGAATTTTTAAAGAAACCAGGGGAGTTTATTGAGATTTCGAATATTTTAAGGGATTTAAAGGGATTTAGAAAAATTTCCAAAGATTTCAAACGATTTTAAGAGATGTAAAATGGTTTTGATGATTTCACGGAATTCCATAAGATTTTAAGAGATTAAAAAAAAAAGTATTGGAATTTCAAAGGATTTTCGATTATTATAATGGATTTAAAGGGATTTTGAGTATTTCAAGTTTTAAAAGGGCTTTGAGCGATTCAAGGGATTTAAAAAAAGTCTCACGATTTCAAAGTATTTCATATGATACCGAAATATTTAGACGAATTTTGAAGGTTATGGAGGGATTTTAATGGGATTTAGAATTATGGATTTTAGGAGATGATATGATGATTTCATAAAATTTCAAAGGATTTTAAGAGATTTTAAAGGATTTCAAACTATATTCGTGGATTTTAGAGTATTTCAAAAGATAAACGAAAAGTATTGGAAAAAAGTTCAGGGATTTCAAAAGATTTTAAATGATTTGATTGACTACCGATATGTTTTCAAAAGATTTCAGGATATTCAAAAATATTTCGAAGGATTTTAAAGTAAATTAAAATATATAAAAGAGTTTCGATGATTTGAAGGAATTTCAAAAGAATTTTGCAGGTTATCAGGGGATTTTAGTAAGATTTCGAAGATTTTACGAGATTTCAAAAGTTTTGCAAAGGTGTCAGAGTAATTTAAAGGATTTTTAAGGATGTAAAGGGGGTTTCGATTATTGCATATAATTTTATGGTATTGCAACGAATTTAAAAAGATTTTAAAAGATCCAAAACGGATTTTATAAGATTTCAAAAGTTTTGCAAAGAATCAAAGTATTGTAACCGTTTCTAAGAGACCTAAAGGGGTTTCAATTATCTCACGAGATTATAAAAGTTTAAAGAAGAATTTTAAAAATGTCAGAGAGATTTTATAGGATTTCAAAAAAGTCACAGGATTTCAAAGATTTTTAACGATTTCATGTGGTACTGATTTCTTGGGATTTCTAGGGATTTCAAAAGATTCGGATAGATACCTACAGTTTTAAAAGGTTTTAATAAAATTTAGATGGACTTTAAAGATTTCAATGGATCTCGTGAGATTTCAAAATATGTATTTTATGGAATTTCAAGGATTTTAACCGAAGTGATTCATCTTTCAGGTAAGTAGAAGTTTCCACAAAACATATGAATATTTAACCAAAAAGTTACGTTTTCATGTAAAAAAGATAAACTTTAAACAAAAAATAGAATAGTTAAATTTTTAATTCAGAGATTAATTTTTGAGCAAAAAAAGGAATTATCAATTAAAAAACATCAAATTTCTAGCCAGAGAGATACATTTTTAGATAATAATATGGATCTAAAAAAAAATTAAATTAGAATAACTTTGATGCACGTGAAGAATTAAAAAAAAATTACTTTTCAACCAAGAAGATTAATTTTTCTGCAAAAAAAAACGAATTTTTAGCAAAAAACATTAGTTAATAACAAAAGAACCTAGTTGTTAAAGAAAAATTTTATTTTTTACTAAAAAAATAAATAGATCTTAAACCAAATAGTTGATTGTTATTTGATAGTTGAATTAAAAAAAAGACGAATTTTCAACAAAATTGTTGAATCCTCAACTATAGTTGCATTTTGTACCAAAAAAGGTGAAATCTCTCGAAAACAATGAGTTTTCAACGAAATTAATGCGTTTTCAATCAAATAGTCGAATTTTAAAGTAAAAAGATACACTCGCAACAAAAACTGGAAGAGATACGTTTTCAGTAAAAATTTAATTTAAAAAAATAGAATTTTCAACAAAATAGTTCAATTTTCAACCAAAGAGATGAATTTTCAACTAAATTGATGGATAATCATCAACCAAAACAATGCATTTTTAACAAAGACGTTCAACTTTCGACCGAGTAGTATTTACAACCAAAAAAAAATTTTAATTTTAAATAAAAAATAGTAGAACTGAACTGAAAAAGAAAGCATTTTAACCAAAGAGTGAAATCTTGAATAAAAAAAGATTTTTCAGCCAAGAATAAAAAACTTCTTTAACCAAATTGTTGAAATTTTAAGCCGAAGCCACGAATTTTCAACCAGATAAGATGGCATTTTATTAAATTTCTTAATTTTTCTACAAAATAATTTAATTTTAAACCGTAGGGTAGAACTTAAAAGTTACTTTAATTATTAATACGGGATTACACGTTTAACTTTAGCACTTAATAGCTTTTTTTAAACCTTTCAAATTTTAATGAAAGCTTCCTTACTAAATTGATTTTGTTTATAATTTCAAAGCTTTGCAAGATCCGAAAGGTGCTGCCACCTAGTTGATACTTCAGACTTCGTAGCTTATATCACAAAAATTTAAACACAAGTTTATTACTAACTAAAAGAATATTTTTGGAAACTGAGTTTATCTCTTACTTTTTTTGCATTCTTAATTCTTTATTGTCAACTCTAGTCTGAATCTCATCCAGTGTTTGATATAATACCAGTAACAAATAACGCGTAAAAGTTATCGGCACATCCTTGAAATTTTTAATCCGTTACTGTTACAGTTCCTTTTTTCAAAAAGTAACTTTCCAGAAGATTTAGATGGTTTTTCATTTTTTGATTTGAATCAGTGTTTGTTTCAAATTAAAAACGACGTTTTCTTCTTTGATACGAACAATTTCGTCAAATTCAGTTGTGTTATATTCCCAAAATAAAAAAAAATCTCGTATAAAAAAGATAAAATATTACAGTACTATATCGAACATGTTTTTTCGTGTTTTCGATAATCGTCGAATGACCTACTGAAGAAATCTTCTATGACCTTTTATTATCTAGCAATACCGATATATGAATTTAAAAAATATATTTTTTATCTCGTTGATATGAGGAATTTTTTTTTAAATATTCGGAATACAACAGTTTCTTATATGATATATTTGTTCGTGTCTTCGAAAAATATCGATTACCCAATTGAATAAGAACCTTTCAGGACCTACCTTTAAATTCGTTTTGAAATTTCTAAACAAATTTAGTTATTTTTCTGCCAAGAGGATTTCTTTCTAAATTTCATTTTCAATTTTTTCTTTCTTTCTTGATCAATTAATAGCGGCGTAAAAATTGAAAAAAGGGATACATTATTGTAGAAATTATTCAAAATATATAATAATATTATAAAAAAATACTTTAGTATAAAAAAACTTTTTTTTTTAATTTTGAATACAACACTGCCGTAAGTTAGAAAGTTGTTCATTGGAACAGAGCACATCGATTGACATGTTGATAGGCTCTCTGATTTTATAAAAAAAAAGGGTTTCGGCAAGAGAGAAAAATAAGCTTGAAAAATATTTTAAGTATCAATGTTTTTCTCTTATTAAAGAGAAGAACCTCCCTCCATGCGCACTTAAAAAATCTAGGAGAATCAGAATAAAAATGGAAAAAATATATATTTTGAGGAACTTTTATAGAAACTTCATTACATTTTTCATATATTTTACAAAAATATTGTTCTCACCACGAAGAATATTGCAGTTAATCAAACTTTTATTTTTGACAACTGTAAGTTCTTGCAATTTAAAAATAACTTTTTTTTTAATTGTACCCATAAGTTGCTTCGAATATATCGAAAAATATTTTCAAATAAGCCCAAGTGCATTAAAAAATGTTGATTATTTCGAAAGTTATTGAATATTTAAGAAAACATTGAAATTTAGACTATTTTTGCAATAAATACTTTTAAAAAATTCGTATTTGAAAACTTTTCGTTAAAATTGGTTTGTTTCTCTTGTTTCTTTCTAAAAAATACGATAATTTCTTTTTATTACACAAAAATTCTTCTGACCACAAAAATGAATAGTCCGCATAAGACTTGCAGGATGTCTTTTTTATAGAAGGCAAATTTAAAACAAATAGCAAATATTATAAGTGTAGGCGTACGTTTGAAAATAACAAAATGGTGACGATTTGTTATTTTCAAACGTTTTTTTAAATTTCTCTACGGATTGCGAAAGAGGGTCATGAAACTCAAAAGTTTTCGAAAGGAAAATTTGAATAACTAAATTTGTGATTTTTGAGAAATAGTGATCAAAATTCAAATAATATTTTCCACGATGTTACAGATATTATCCGAAATTTTATTCAAATCAGGAATGTACGTTGAAAATTTGTGTATCCTCTTTTTGTACTGCGAATAAGCAGAAAAAATAAAAAATCTTATGCAAATGATAAATTTATGCAGATGACTGAAACGAATCGTTTTATTTATTAAAAAAAGTTTTATTTTGCTTGTATATCTATTTCTAAATATCTTGTTGTAACCATCAAAAAATAATAATTGTTTAGGATTCCATCAATAAGCGCCTTGGTTTTGAGCGTTAACGAAATAAGTTTGGAAAAATTATTATTTTCGTAATTTTGCTATTTTCGTGGATGTCATTTTTTCAAATATTTCTGAAGGCCTCAAACGACTTCCCTTTGTGTATATTCTTATCGGCAGCCCTATTAGGGATTATTAGTGATTAGTAAACCCATGTTTTCAAAAAATATTTTTATAATCTACAGACAACCAGAGAAAATTTTTTCAGGTATTTAGAACGTTTCTTTTGGTAAAAATACGATAGCAAAAAATTGATTAGTCCAGGAAATCTTAAGTGTATATATAGAGAATTTTTGCAACTGAGTTTTTTTTATGTTATTCTTTTTCAGCTGACTTTAAATATTGTTCTTAACATTTAGTGTGATTGAGTGATGTAAATACTATAGAAAAAATATATAAATTAAGAATAATATTTAAAGTCAGTTGAAAAAAAACTCAGTTCTTAAAGATTCACTATATATTTACAGTTATGATTTTCTAGACGAATCAAATATTTGCGTATTTCTACCAGTAGAAACACTCTGGACAGCTGGAAAAATTCTTCCCAAATTGCTCTAGGCTTAGAAACTTTTTTTTTCAGATAGGGGTATACTAAACATTATTATCAAAATTACTAAAATAAGATCTTTTTTAAATCTATTTTGTTAACACGTAGAACCAAAGCGTTTATCGATCGCATCCAAATTAACTATACTTTTTCAGGATCCTCATACACTACTCTTCTACATAGTTCCATTTCCGATTTCCAAAATTTTTTTTTTGACCCACCTTAATATAGATATACTATCATAATGAAAATATGTTTCCTGATTGGTTATCACGACTTATAGTTTAGTATAAATATTATTTTTCAAAACACAATTAATTACAACCAAAAATACAGCAACTTAGAACTTGTTTCTTATTTGAAAGAATTTTGTACTTTTTAAAATATAGTTGCATACTGTTGTATACTGTTGTATATTATTGTATTTTTCGTATAGTTTTAATATCTCACAAGAAAGTATACAAAAATAAACAGTTTTTGAATAAAAATATTTTTTTTTGTTTTCCTATTACGATGATAAATATTTAAATAATATTATTCATATACAAGCGAAAAACTTAAGTTTCATTTAAAATACTGAATCTTAAACGTTTATAATTTTTTTTGAACTTATGGCGTTTTAACATTCCGTTCATTCAAACATTTCATCATTGTAGGTCGAAAAATAACAAATTTTCTAATGTAAAAATTGCACATTTTTCCATACTTTCTTGCAAAATATTAAATTTTGAATAAAATGCAATATAAAATAAAATACCAAGAAAGTACAAAATTAGGTCAAATAACTAGAAAGAGTTCAATTTTGTTGCAATTTACTGTATTTATTTGTATTTTCGTGTAAAATGATCCTAACTTCTCGTATTTATATGTAAACAGATTTCTACCAGGGATTAAAAAAATAATTTTGATTATCTTAAAAAAGATCGTGTTTCATGAAATTTTTGATAAAAAACTAAAACTTTCCAATTAAGGTTTTTAAAGATCGGAAATAGTGATTTGTGTTTTTATTGAATTCCCTAGCGAGTACAATTAAAAATCCTACTGATTTGGAAAAATTATTTAAACAATTCTTCCAATCTTTTCACCCTTTTTCCATTTTTCTTGAGATGGATTGTTTAAATGAAAACAATTAATGTGATAAGAAAGATGTAGTTCACAAAAATGTTTGATTAATTCTAATGCAAATGAAGAAAAATATATTTTTCCCGGGTTTTCCGGGTAATTTAGTAAGAAATACTCAAAAATTGTTATTGTTGAATTGGACCAAATTTCACACAGCCGATTTACAGGTGAAGAATAAAATAATAGGACCACAGGACACGTTATTTTCTGAAATTTTTATTTTACCCTAAGCCCTAGATTGAAAATCCTTATTAATTTAACACTTATTCATCTCCATTCTTTAAAACCATATTTTTCAACAATTACATCATTTTTTAAAGTTCTGCAATTATTGAAAAAATGAATGGTCCGATCGAAAAACCGAAAACACGTTTGGATTCGCCTCCAAAATATCTAAGTGCTCATTTTTCACCATTTTATAAACAATTACACCATTGTTCAAAGTTCTGCAATATGTATAAAAATATATTATTTACAAACTTACTTTGAGAATGTACTGAAAATTTACATTTAAACACCTCCAAGTGAATTTTTAGTAACAAACAAATTATTTAAACAAATAAATTGTCATTATCATTTAATACATTTTTATAACAGTTACAAACTCCCGCAAACGTCGGATATTACAATAAACTTGGTAGCAACCAAACGGTCTTTAACAAATTTGCAAAAAATTTTCTACGTCCCGAAAATTATTGTAAAATACTTAAGGTTAGGTTCTAGAAACCGAAAACACATTTGGATTCAGTTCAAAAATATTTGAATGCGCATGCTTTTTAAAATGATTACACAATATATAATATTCAAAAAATTATTTAAACAAAGTGAACCCTCTTCCTAACTAGCAATTTCAAAATAAAAACGTGGAGGATAAAGTAAAAAATTATTTTTTTATTGTGAATAAATTATTGTTCAGTAAGTTGCGTTGAATGGCGTAGCAAAATGGTTAACAAAATTGTTTTTTAAGTTATTAAGTGTGGAAAAGACGGTTTTATTAGTACAGAGTTTGTTATAGCATCGGTTATTTGCACCAGTTTAGTCATTGTTGTGAAAAGTAAAAAAATAGTGATAACATATTTGCTTAATCATGTGTTTCCTCAAAAAGAATAAAAAATGTCGTTGCGAGATATTTACATGTGGATAAATATAGAATATAAATTTGAAATATAAATATATAAAATATAGGATATAAACATAAAATATACATATTTAGATCCCTATGTTCGAAGATTTTCTTTTAGCCAGATATTCTACAGGTATAGATTGCATTGGAGCCTTTGTCATGTAAACTTGGCATGATAAATAAAATTTACTGTGCTATATTATTGGCTTACATCGGGAATTAAGTGTAAATAGATATTCGAAATAACTAACAAATTCAAATGTTGAGTAGAATTTTCTAAAAAGTTCTGGAAATTTGTCAAAAGTTGATATGGAAAACCTGGACATGTCCTGGAATGTTTAAATCCTACTTCTGCAAGAGTCCTGATACCGGAAACTTCAGGGTCGTTAAATTTCGCGGTTGCCTTTAGAGCCCTCTCCCATATCCACCCGATTAAGTATTAACCTTCAGCAAAGAGGAGGCGCCAAACTAAACATTGAACATCAGAGGTCACTAAGTATCCATAAACGACATGAAAAAAAACCTCTAAAGCCGATGACCCTTTCCACACTTGGCATCGTCACCATGAGTGGCATGATCCCGTTACTCTTCGAAACTACCCCTTTTCGCTGAACCCCGACCCGAAGATTCAAAGACTCGCTTGCGCTCGCGCTCAAGTCCCAGTGTTCCATCATGCGCATGAAGTCCGTTGGCGGAAGACTAAAGGCTGGGTGTGCTGGCGGTAGCCGTGCCGCTGGTCTTGGGGGTAGGAAGGGTTCGGGGTGGAATCCGGAAAAGGGGTTGGTGAATGAGGGTGGCGGTGGGGGTGGCAACTTTGCGGGGTGTCAGCGGGAGTGGTGAAGTTTCTGAACGCTCGATGGCGTGCCAGTGCGGATCGTGATTCCGCGGGACGCGCAGCGTCGCGATGCTCCTTGCAACTGCTCTATGAAGGATATTTTTCCGATCAACACGCGTAATCGGCTCCTTGCGTTTACTCAAAAAGGTGCTTAAAATCAACCCCACATCAGTCCTGTCAATTTTTCATCCTCGAATTTTAATTTTGCATGTCAGGTACCATCAATTTGTTTCATCAGAATCAGTTCGGGAAGATGTCCGATTCTGGTATCTTTGGTTCCTTATCCTCAGTTACCATTCCAGTTTTCTGATCTTTTCTTTTTCTTCTACTTTTTTCTTCTTTTGCTGAATCTTCTTCACTATCGCGCTACATTCATCTTCCGCCAAGATATCTCGCTTATGGTCCATCCGCCACATCCGGAACGGATATCTTGATTCAAGACGTCGAAAACCAGAGAAAAAGGGATTCCAAGTTTTGTGCGATTTAGTCTTCACTGTCAGAAGAATACAATAAAGAATCATAGCCTCAAAAACTTTCCATTGTCCAGTATCTCTTGCAAAAGACACATCTTCATTCCCAAATCCTTTGAATACCTATTATTTTTAGATAAACTTCCTCAAGCACATCATCTGGAATCCCTCGCGTTATCATCAGCTTTAACATGATTTTTTTCTAGAGGAAAAAGAGAATCTCTAATTCCAGTTTTCCAGATCCAAAGTCCCTTTCCCGAAAGTGATTTGAATCTTCAGGAAGTTTCTACAATTTAGGAACTTGAGACTCGTCAATGAGAGATTTTTCCCCAAGGTTCTTCTTCTAAGAGATGAATTAGTCTCTGCAACAAGTGTATCGCAGCGCGATAGTGTTCTGGCGCGCATGGATAATTAACCTATATGCTTCTTCCCTCTTGTTTATGTTACCCCCTCTCTCCCAGGAAGGAAAAACCTCCCCCAAGTATCCAGGACTATACAATTCAAAACCTCGTCCATCGATAATGCCCCCAGCGGGACAGCGCGATTAATTTCGCAGAAAGCTCCTCTCGATGCGAATTTCGAGACGCAACTGAATCGTATCCCATGGACTTTTAATCACGGAAAAGCCCTTTCAATGCCTGGAGCATCAATCGAGAACGAACTCGCCAAAACTTTCTAGAGCTGAATACACACAAAAAGGATAGAAAAAAAGCTTCCAATTGCTCTAATAAGAATTCAATGGGAGCTGGTGGATGTTCCCCAGTGTTCTCCAATTCAAAAACGGATATCGATATTTGTTAAGACTAGATAATTATAGAGTCTTCTATTGGAAAGGTGAATTGAAAATTAAAGATTGTTGATGAATAGGAGAAATCTAGTTTCTGATTCTGCTTCCAATTATACAGTCTCCTATTGGGAAGGTGAATAAATAATTGAAGATTATTGATGAATAGTTGAAGTTTGACTTGTAAGTGTGCAACAGTGGTGCATCAAGAAGAGATTTGAATTTTTGGCTCGATTTAGGTAGAAGTGTTGGTTTTGAGAATTGCTTCGCGACAATTAGCGTGCGACTGGGTAATAGTGAGTGCAAATGAATTTGGTGAATAATGTGAGCCAAAGTGGTGGGAACCTTGCGCTTCCTGTTTCTGGCAAGTGGCGTTAATTTAAATACGTTAGAATGTGAACCTCCTCGACGGAGTAATCGGTGTTGATAAAATTAAATGGTGGTGTAATAAAACTGCCGTCAGCATGGATGCCTGGAAAAACAGAGGGATTATCTGTGCTTACTTTGTTTGGCTAATCATCGATGCCATTAGCGCCGGTCGAATTTTTGGTGAGTGACCATCCCTTTTCACTCACGTAATCAATCACTCGATTCTTCTTTTAGCAGTAAATGTACATTAAAAATATAAATAAATTAAAAATTGATCAATTAATTCAATTATCAATACTGATTAAAAATAGTTCTTTGAACAACCATTAATAAAATTACATTGAAAGAATTTGAAATAGAGAATTGCAGTGGTTTGTTCGAATTTTCATTGCAAAATTAGATACGTTTGGTACATTGGATTTTTCGAAATAGAACAAAATCGAAATGTGCATCGAATCGGCTTTATTTTTTAGATAATTGTCGTTTTTTAAATACAAAATACTCCTTTTTGCGGAGAAGAATGAATTAAAAAAAGCAGTGGTTTTGATCTTTAAAATGTCAATAATCTGAAAAGATCCAACCTGTTTAATTAACAGCTAGATTTTTTTTATTCTGGAAATACCAATGTTTCAAGGGTGTTTAAATTTGCATTGAAAATTCGAATGAACGCCTGAATACCTCTAGTTTAAAATTCAAACAAAACATGTTCAATGATTTTTAATTAAAAAGTTAAAAATAAGAAATTTTCGATTGGGTAAAATCTTTAAAAATGACAATAGTTCAAATAAAATAAAAAATAATTAAACTTGTATTATTTCTAAATAAAAGCGTTTTAAATTAAATAATTTGAAATAGTGTTGGAAATAAAAAAATTGAGAAATTCCAGACTTTATATTGTATCATTTTTAATCCAAAGCGTTCAAAATTAAACAATATTATTTTTAAATATAGAATCCCGAAATTAAACGATTTCAGAATGAAATTTCGAAAATACAAGAATTTGAAATCATCAAAAATTCCATTTTTTCGGACTAGAATTTTGAAAATATCTTTTAAAATTTCAAACAATTTGAAATTTGAAACTAAATTAAAATGTGTAACAGTCAAAGCTTCTAAAATTCTGGAAATTTAAAATTGTATTATAAAAAAATATAAACGATTTTGAATTTAAAACTGTCCAAGTGAAATAGTTTTGAATGATGTGAAATGTTATAAAATGACAATATTTCAAATGGAATTAAAATTATATTTTTTCTAAATAAAAACGTTTTTAATTAAATAATTTGAAAGTGAAAGTATTTTAAATCAGAAGCTGTTCAAATTGAACAATTGCAGATTTAAAATAGTATAATTTTTTTTTAAAGCGCTTAAAATTTAACAATTCTATTTTGAATTGAAGAATCTTGTAACTAAATTATTTTAGATTAAAATTTTGAAAATTGGATAGGATTTAAAATTTGGAACAATTTGAAGTTGAAAACTAAATTAAATGTTTCAAAGACAAAGCCTATAAAATTTTAATATCTTAGAATCGAACGGATTGAAAAGTTATTGACACTTGTATTATTCCTAAATAAAAACATTTTTAAGTGAATAATTTAAAGTAAAAAATGTTTGATATCAGAATATCTTAAAATTAAGAAATTTCATACTGGATACTTTACAATTTCTCATTAAAAGCAATAAAAAACGATTCATTTTTTGAAAATAGGGCGACTTAAAAAAGTTAAAAATTCAGTATTATCAGATTAGAATGTTAAAAAATGGGTTCATTTTAAATTTGAAGCAATTTGAAATTAAATCTATATTAAATGCTTCTAAGTAAAGGCTTCTAAAATTCTAGAATTTTCAATTATTTTTGTACAAAAAATATAAACAATTTTTAATTGAAAACGTTGCAAATAAACTTTTGAAAAAAGACCATGTTTCAAATGGAATGAAACGGACTTGAACTTGTTTTACTTTTTAAATAAAAACGTTATAAATTGAATATTTTAAAGTCGAAAGTGTTTTCTATCAAAATCTCTTAAAATTGAAAACTGTCATACTTGACTTTGCATAAATTCTAATTCAAAGTGTTCGAAATTGAGCAATTTTATTTTAAATTGATGAGTCTCGAATTTGAATTATTTGCGATCAAAATTTCGAAAATAGAACAATTTCAAAACATTAAAAATTTAATATTTCAGATTGGAAATTTGAAAATGGGACGACTTAAAATTTGAAATAGTTTGAAATTAAGAACGATTAAAAATTTTTCAAAGTTAAAGCTTATAAAAACCTTAGGACTATAAATAGCTTCAAATTATGAAAACAAATTATTATTAATAAGTGAAAGCTTTCCAAATAAAAAATTTTTTATAAGGTGACATTTTAAATAAAGGGCAATCTTTCGAATGGGATAAAAAGAAAATTAACTTGAATTACGTTTTAAATAAAAAAGTTCCAAATGGAATAATTTAAAATAAAAACTGTTTGAAATCAGAAACTCTTAAAATTAAAAAAATGTCATACTTGACTTTGTATACTTTCAAATTCAGCGCGTTTAAAATTAGGCAATTTTATTTTTAATTGAAAATTTTTCAACAGAACAATTTTAAAACGTTAAAACTACAGTATTTACTGATTCTAGCTTTTAAAATATTTTAAAATATTTTTGGAATTGAAAACTAAATTAAGTGATAGCTTCTAAAATTCTAGAATTTAAAATTTTTAGCATATACTAAAAATATAAGAGATTTTGCATTTGAAACGTTCCAAATCAAACAAGTTTATATTAGGTAAAATTTAGAAAAAGGACAATTATTTGAAGGGAATGAAAAGTTATTTAATTGGCATAATTTTCTAATTAAAAACATTGTAACTTAAATTATTAGAATCTGAAAGTGTTTGAAATCAGAAGATCTTAAAATAGAAAAATTGCACGCTTGAAATTGTAGCATTTTTAATTAACAACATTAACAATTATAATTTTTTTTATGACAGAATCTCAAAATTGAATGTTTTTAGATTAGAATTTCGAAAACAAGACAATTTCAAAATGTTCAAAACTTAATATTTTTGCATTTGAATTCAGAAAATTACTTAAAAATTTGTAAAAATTTGAAATTGAAGATCAATGTCAATGTTTCAATGTCCCATCATCTGGAAATCTAGAATTACAAATTGTGATTAAACAAAAAAACCAGTTTACATTAAAATTCATCAAGCTAATTTTTATAATATCGAATAACAAATTTACGGTCATCTTCACTGTTTAAAATGAAAATTTTTTACTGATAAACATTTGAAATTGAATTACTCTAAAAAACGCTCAAAATAAATATTAATTTTATATGGCAAATATTAAAAATGAAAAAATGTCTACTAATGAACGCTGAAAACGGAACGAATCCCAAATGGATTTGAATCTGAAAATACTCCTTCCAAAATTTAAACCCTGGCGGACCGAAGGAACCGAATGGAGTCTCTACAAAGTACCCGTAAAGACCCCATTGGGCCCCCATTCGGTTCCTTTTCAAAAAACTCGAAAAAACAGCAAAATCAACGTTTAAATTGTTGAAATTCGAATTCTACGTTAAAATTTCCTATAGAAGGTGACGGAATAATCGCAATAGTTTTTTTTACAACGGTAAAAATTAAAAAAATATATAAGACGTATAACGCCTGTTGACTGCTACACTTCAAACGCATTGCCTGTAAGTAGGAGTCAACAGGCGTTATATGTATTATATTTTTTTAAACTTTTTACCGTTGCAAAAAAACAAACTATTGCAATTATTCCGTGACCTTATATTCGGAATTTTAAAGTAGAATCCGAATTTCAACAACTTGAAAGTTGATTTTGCTGGTTTTTCGAATTTTTTACAAAGGAACCGAATGGGGCCCAAAGGGATCTTTGAATGAAACTTCAGAACTTTAAAATTGTAAGCATTTAAAATTAAAGAAATTATTATATAATACCTAGGTGTTAATGTAAGATAGTTAAATTTGTACCGATTTTGATTTAAAAAAACACAGTTTTCAACTTTTTAAAATTAAAATCGTTTATTTTTTAACACTCAATTTGGTGATATTAAATCTTCAAATTTTTCAATTTTAAATGATTAACTTTATAAAATCTTTAACTAAACATCGGACCATTTTAAATTATTACATTAAAAATTAAAAAATAAGGAAAAATACAAAACATGTTTGTCATAGATATATGATTCCAGTATTTGAAATTGCATAATTTTAAGTCTTCCAATTCGATTTTGTTTTTTAAAAAGTTATAAGTTTCCTTTTTATAAAGAAAAATGTTAAAGACGCACAAAGGGGGAGGGTCGGTAAGGCCGGTTTTTGGCCTAATTTATTTTTGGACCAAAAAATCTGAAAAAATCATGGTAGTATCTTATAAGTATTCCGAGTAGATTGCACGCTAAACTTACTACCCTCCACCCCCCAGCCACCCCCACCCACCCTACAAATATAGGAAACACCACTACCCACCAACTGTATTTTCGAGAGATTTGACACTCTTAAACATGTATTCTGAGGTTAGCTCGGGTTTACTATGGTTTTCGGGTTCGCCGAATACAAATCTGACGTCCTTTGACTTTTATCGCGTCAGGTTCAAGGTCATTGGAAGGTCAAATCGAGAAAAACCGGTAAAAATTTTTTTTTAAAATATGTTATAGGTTTTTGGGGTCGCTGATTATGAACCTGGTAAATACCATTATCAAATCATATTTACTCTGGCTTCACAATTACCAACCAAACTCGCTTTATTTGTTACAGAAACAATGGTTTTAAAAATACCGATATTGTCCTAATTTTTTTCTTTGTTTACAAAATGTTCAGTTGATTGCGAACTTCATCGAAATTGTAATCGTGCGCTATGACTGAATGCATCGAGATTCGATATATTGCAAATAATTGAAGTGAACTTTATTATACATACAAACGTGAAATTGTGGAAACTCATACATTGTATTTATTTATAATAAATACGTAACGAGTTTTAAATTCAACGAATGCTTATATAAGTGGTTCAAAACAGTCAATGGTTTAATTGTTATCAATTTCGTATTCATAAACATCTTTTCCAATTGCCTAACAATGTTATTTAATAAAAATGATTTTATAATACCATTTGATAAACATACGTGCTATATTAAATGAGGGTTTGCATACTCTTGAAACCTTTTGAAATCTTTTAAACCTTTTAAAATTTCTTTAAATTCCTCGAAGTCTTCCAGAAGCTTAGGATATCCTATACATTTCTCTGAAACCAATATTTTAAAATACTTTGAAAAAATTCTTAATTATTTGAAGTGCATCATCATTTTTTAATCTTTTTAAATTACATTAAATCTTGAGAGTTCTATTGAAATCATTCAAAACGTCTTCAATTATTAAAAAATAATGATTATTAATTACTATTCATTTATGAATCCAAAACCTAAATAATTGGAATCCTATATATTACTTTAATTATTTTGAAATATATCAATGTTATGCTCACAATAAACTTTAAAAAACTGGGTAGTTTGAAAGAAATGAAAAAATATTTTATAAACTTTTTAAAATCTTTGAAAATATGATAATGTTTTTAATTTCTTTAGATCTTAAAAAAAACGTAAATATCGTTTAATCTGACTGAAAATATTCTCAACACTGTGAAAAATATTTAAAAAATTAAAAAATTGCCTTAAAATCTTCCAGATTTCTTTGTTGAAATTTTTAGATATCTTTTGAAATATTTTGAAATGTTTCAAAATTTTCTTTAAAAATTAACTTTAAAAAATGCATATTTAAAATCTTCACACGAATTTTTAGAAATTTTTGTTATTTTCATGAAACCTTTCAAAATTGCCGAAAAGCATTGAAATTTTACTTCGAAATCTTAAAATTAATGTTTTTAAATAAATATCCTTATGAGTATTTCCAGGAATCCTATGAAATTTTTTTTATTATCTTGAAACCTTTTAAAATTCTTCAGAAGCTTCAAAATTTTAATTCAAAACCTTCTAAGATCTACATTAAAAAAAGTTATCTCTTTTCAGATTATAAATTAGGTAACAAATTTGTTGAAATCTTCCTAATAATATCTCCTAAACTGATTCGAATTTTCCTCAGGAATTTTTAGAATCCTGCAAAATAAAAAAATGCCCTTAAATCTTTCAGATTGTTTATTCGAAAATTTTGTAAATCTTTTGAAATGTTTAAAGTTTTTGAAATTGTCTTTTAAAATTAATTTTTAAAATAAAAAATAATTTTAAATATGATCAGGAATCTTAACAAAAATTGGTTTCTTCTCTCGAAACCCTTCAAAACTCTCAAAATTCTTCTAAATTTGTTGCTCGAAATCTTCAAAAATCTATATGTTGCTGTACATTTTTTAAAACCTGCCCAAGTTTAAAATTATTAAAATTTAAATTGTATTGTAGTCTCTATTTTGTAAATTTGGAAAAAATCTCCTTCCAGATACTTTTTCACCGATTTATGGAATCATTTACAATGATTTTAAAAACTTTAAATTAATTGGTCATAAAAAAACATTACACATTTTTCTAGACATATGAAGAAAATTTGTTTATTCTCTTAAAAATTCTCAAAATACTTCTAAATTATTTGTTTGAATTCTTCAAAAATCTATGTTTGTTTAAAATTTTGTGAAGCATTAAGTATTCTCTTAAAATTATTTTTAAAAATAATAACTTTTAATTTCTTTCCCATTGTTTGAAATCCTATTGCTTAAAAAATTCTACATTTTCTTACGAATTTTTACAAAATCATTTAAAACGTTTTGAAACGTTTCTCAATTTTCTTTCCAAATGAATGTTTCAAAATGAAAATCTTTTTAAATTTCCCTCAAAATCTTAAGAAATTTTTTTTATTATCTGAAAACCTTTAAAAAAAAAAGTTTAACACTAATTCATTAGGGTGGCTCAAAAATGCTTTTATTGTGTAGAGGGCAACGATCCCCCCAATTTCATTTCAAATCCGAAAAAAGAAATTCGCAAATTTTTTATTTTTTTGTTATTTTAACAGGTGCCGGTTTTGACTTGAAGTTTTCCATGTAAAATGCATGTTGAAAATCACTTTTTTGAGTGTTTAGAATACATTTTAGGGTTTGAAAAAATATGACGGGAAAGTATGGGAGCCTGTAGAGAATTATACAACGAAGAATTTCATGTATCATATATATGGGTTTGACACCCCTACAAAACTCCCACGAGTACCTAAAAATTACTCTTAAAACCAAAAATGTCAATTCTTCATGAAATTGACATTTTGAGCACTGTATTCTGATCTTTTTTTACTTAAAATTATTAATATTGGTCTAATGGAATATGAATTATCATTGGTTAAATAATTTTGTAGTATTTAAACAAATGGAATTTGTTTAAATATATTTATTTTTTACCGTAAAATTATTACTGTTAGTCTAGTGGAATATTCAATAACATTGGTTCATTAATTTTTAATTATTTAAACGAATGCAATTTGTTTAAATAATTTTTTTTAATTCGTTTTTTCTCTAACCATGATTACTATTGGTCTAGCGGAATATTGATTAACATTAGGTTATTCATTTTCAATTATTTAAACAAAAGTAATTTGTTTAAATAATTTTGTTTCAATGTTTTTTTAAATGAAAATTATCACTGTTGGTCTAGTGGAATATATATCAGAAATAATTAATAACTATTTAATAAATAATTGATCAATAATTAGTTTATCTGTAATATTTAAGTAATAATTTTTATTAAAAAATTAAAAAAAAATAAAATTAATCAAACAATGTTTATAAATATTCCACTGAAGAAATATTACTGATTTTTAATAAAAAAATTATTTAAAGAAATTCCATTTGTTTGAACAATTAAAAATTAATGAACTAATGTTAATAAATATTCATAACCAATATTAATCATTTGAAATAAAAAAATACGAGAGTGCAGTGTTCAAAATATCGATTTCATGCAAAATTGACATTTTTGGTTTTAAGGCTAGTTTTCAGTTACTCGTGGGGGTGTGTTAGGGGTAAAAACCCATATATCTGTTAAATATAATTTTTCGTTGGATAATTCTCTACAGGCCCCTATAATTTTCCTTCACGTTTTTTCAAATCCTCAAAAATTATTTAAAAAACTCAAAAAAGTGATTTTCCCCCATACATTTTACATGGGAAACTTCAAATCAAAACCGGAACCTGTTAAAATAAAAAAATAAAAAATTAGGGAATTTCTTTTTTCGGATTTGGTATAGAATGGGGGGGGGGGGGGTCGTTGCCCTCTAGAATGTAAAAAAATTTTGCCATGCATTTTTGGACCACCCTAATATTCATAGATCTCAGCATTCTCTTTATGTTCATACATTTTTTAAAGATAAATTACATATAATATAGTTCCAATATTTTATTTTGTATTTAAAAAATGTCAGTTATAAATATGAAAATTTATAAAAGCACAGTTTCCCATGAAAAAATAAATTTAATTGACATAAGTGTTTTTAATAGTCTTATAATAATAAAATATTGATATGAAATGTATTAAAAAAACTAAGAGTTAATGTTTCGAGTTCAATTTGGTAATAAAAATATTCGTTGTGAATAAATCTGCTGAAAAAACGAGAATATCGCCAAGGTCGAATTCTTTCTGAAGAATCTCGTTCGAATAAGACGAGACGATATTAGAGTATCGTAATTGCAAACCGAGATTAGCTCAATTATCGATCGATTCTCGTATCGTCTCGCTTGAATGTAGCACTATTAGAAACTTATAATCTTTATATATTTCTATGTACAATTTATATTTTAAACGGCAAAAAAACCACAGTGTCATCTAATCATGAACATGCCATGTTCTTTTTAATAATTGGATTATCTTCATAATATTATTTCAAGTGATAAACATATAAATTTGATAAATGTACTTATCAATAAATCGGCCCAACGAAAAATCACCTCCTCTAAAGATATCATAAAATTTTTACATCCAGGTAAAATATATAAAGTGATCGTTTCTGATTCATAAGATGAATTTCCGTTCTTCGGGCTCTTCGGCCCTACAATATTTGGCATTTGAAGAATATTCGAACCCGAAAGGAAGGATGCCAGTACGAAGATATTGGTTGAAAAATTATTTTTATACGTGATACTCTCAGGAAAGCGGCCTGGTTTCATCTAAATAGGAGCTGCGTGAAAAATGCAAAAGGCTCTTTTCTTTCTTCACACCTACATCTACTTTTTTTAATTTTCTTTCTTTCATTGTCCCTTTGTTTCGCTCGCTTCTTTATCTTTTTGTCACCTCTCTTTGAAAATAATTTGCTTCCACTTCAGTTATATAACAATATGACTGACATTTAGCACACCGCTCATACAGAGTATACTTAATTCTACATATACGAATTTATGCACCTGTCGAGTGATTCACAACAGCTATGGTTCACAATGGTTCATGGAATTACATTTCCGTGTGTTAGATTGTTAGGCACTTGAAGCGAGCGAATCGGACATTGAAGTTGAATGCGGAATGTGTGATTAATAATGAGGATCATATATAGTTGCAAAGTTACCTCATTTGTGAATAAGATTTTGCTTCTAAATATTAATGGAACCTTCATGTGGTCAGCAGATGTTAAAATCTCAATCGTAATTAAAATTTATATATGATTATGTAAATTCTTTTCAATGTTTCGAAATACTTTTAAATTACTTGAAATTAAGCTTGTTAAATGTCTTATGATTAATGCAATCATGAATAATATATAATATTGAAGGTCCTTGTACGTACAAGTGCATTGGCAAATAAAATTTGACTTGCAATACTGATGTTTTTTTGTTTGTACAATAAAATAATTATTCAAAATAAAATAAATTTATTTCGGTTTTTGGCATAGGTGAGAAATGGGTTATGGTGCCGGGCTGTGAATGAAATGTCCTGTAAGTTATAATTGAAATGTTGTTTTGATCTGTGTATTTTTGGTGAGAAGCACAAATTAACCGGTTATCTATGTCATTATTCAAAACCGTTTCTTAACTATAGGTCATTATTTGATTTTTAATTAATTCGTTGGTCTTGCAGTTCAGTCAACGTACCCCATACCATGGGGCATGGTGTCCCTCATATTACTGCTGGTTTATTTCAATAATATGAACATGTTGTCGAATAAAAAGTGCACAATATATTTATTCTTGAGAGTATGATGTAATGAAGAAAAATTACTCGAAACATGATCAAAACTAAATAAATATTGGCATTGAGCAATAATATTCGAAATCACATTTACTGAGTTCTTGTTCAATCCATGTAATTAGGAACACCCTAATAAATAGAAATACTTGAAGTGTCCTTGAAATGAGAAATTATAATGAGGAATGGAAAAACAGCTTGCTAAGAATAAGTTTTAATATTTGTAGGCTTTAACTTTAAAGTTTAAATACTGGTTTCTTTCAAAAGACAAAAAATTAAACCACGTGTTTAAGTAATGAGCATCCTTTCATGTATATTTGAATAGAAAATTGTAAATAGGAATGGAAATAAATTCATAACCATTATAAAAATAATTTTTTATATTGTATTTCATGTTGCAAGATCATGTTAATTTCAATACATATAGAAAGTTTATTAAAACAATTTATGATAACAGAAGCTCAAAGAAATACTATATCTATTAGAATCTAACATTTTCATGCTTCAAGTATTTAAAAACATGCTTTAATTACTGTATTTCTTATAAGGAGTTTTCCATCTGCTTTTCCAAAACTGTTTTTTCATAATATCTATTCAGATACGTGTTTTAAAACAAAAATGTCATTATTTCACTATTGTTTCAAAAAAGTGATGTTATTTTATGCAAAAAACTGATATGAAAATCAACAAACGCGGGAATATTTTGTAATAGACACCATGTCCCACACTGACACCCTACCCACTCACCCCCACCAATAATTGGGCTAGGGTGCCAAGAATTGATGAGTCAGTCACTCTGATGTTTTTTCTTGTATCAAATATTAAGAAATAAGAAAAATTAAGTTATTTCGTTTTTAGATGACTATACTCGAAACTTTAGATTTAGTTCGATGTACGGATGGTTCAAATAGAACATATTAAAATGTAGATGTGCATTACAGAATAAAACTTTCTATTTCTTCCAACTTAAATATGAACATTAGTTCAATTTTTTCTTCGGTCTTATGATCAAGTTTGAAATAAAAAGACAAGGAAATCCGAGCCAATAATTTAATCAAAATATAAAAATTCTCCTACACCTCGCGACGTTTCGACCTAATCTGTCGGTCATCCTCAGGCAATACCTGATACAAAATTATTATAAAAATTAGCTAATTTAAAAAATTAACATTGTCATGGAGAAAATTATATTATGAAAAGAAAAGTCAATTTACCTTATATACGATTTTTGCACATCAAAAAATTGTAGTAATTGTAGTAATAATTGTAATTTGTATCAGGTATTGCCTGAGGATGACGGACAGATTAGATCGAAACGTCGCGATGTGTAGAAGAATTTTTATATTTTGATTAAATTATTGACTCGGAGAAAGAAATTTTGTTTCTGAATGAGAAGTTTCTTTTAATTTTGATTCTATTTCTTCCTAATGTTTTTGTTGTTAAAAAACATTGAGAAAGAAGAATAGGCAATTTCGTCTCTTAGATGACTATGCTGGAAGCTGTGCGTTTAGTTCGCTATTTTTCAAGAATGATCTCAATTGAACATTTTGAAATAGTTATAGTATTCTTTTTTTTTAAAGTTTGTAAAAATTATGAAAATAGGGCAGTTTCTTTTTTTTTATCACTGTACCGGAATTTTTTTAGTTTAACTGTCTTTGTATATAGATGAAATTGCAAGCCTTGGCATGCAGGTGTACATAAAAGAAATTTGCTGGGTTGATGTGCTGTTGTTTTGTTGACAGTTGTTAAAAATGCGGAAATTTCTTTTCTTTTAATTTTATAATTATGGCGAGAAATTTCTTTAAATTTTGAATGAAAAGTTTTTATATAAAAAGAATGTTTTAAAAATTAAACTTTTTCTGTAAAAAGATCTTCTCCTTCGCTCCACTGGGAATCAAACCACAGAACTTTCGACTGCCGGTCGGGTGCTTTTCCCTTAAGCTACGAGAGAGATGAAAAGAAGAATACTTTTTCAGAAATGCACGAATTATTTTGTCAGGTATTACAAGTCAAATTTTTCAAGGAGTATGTATTATCATCAGTGAATAACAGAAATTCTTAACGTCTTTTCAGTCTTTTCTGAAAAAAGATCTGCTCCTTCGATCCGCTGGGAATCGTATCACAGAATCCGACCAGTAATCGAAAGTCTGTCCCAGGTGAAAAAGTTATATATACTTGATATATAGTGGACAAAACACTGATATTTTTCATTTGTTTTGTACAGAAAAATTCATAAAATAAATGAAAAACATCATTGTCTTGTCCTCTATATATAAACTATATATAAATTTTTCACCTGGAATGGTTCGATTCCCAGAGGAGCGTAGAAGAAGATATTTTTTCAAGAAAAATTTAATTTAAAAAATGTTTAATTCATAGCTCAATCTAATCTGAAAAGACGTTAAGAATTTCCTATTCTCTCTGATGAAAATAAATATTCCTTAAAAAAAGAAAATATTTTTAAAAGTTAAGTGCTATAAAGATAAAAATATTCTTAAGTTTAAGGCAGAGAAATTATGTATTCTAATCAACATCCAACATATTGTGGCTTTCCGTTCTTTCTATAAACCCTTTTCAAGTTAAAAATTTGCAAAGTTTAACTTTTAAACATTTTGATCGTTAAAAAATGTAAATAAATATTGTTAATAGTACAAATACTACCTTCTTCAGATCCCCTACTCACACCGTAAAAATGTGGCTATTAATATCGAAAATCTCTTATTGATCTGGTAAAAAAATGAAGAAAAAAAAAGTTTCTTTGAAAGTACAAATATCAAACATAAATAGTACAATCTAAAAATTTAATCTTAAAATTGCATTGCAAGATAGTTGGTTGGGATTTCCGGATGGGCGAACGACAGTCAATTGACCATCGTTCATCCCAAAATTTGTATTCAAGTCAGGCTCGAATCCTGATTGACCAGCTACCTTCTCGATTGGAATTGGATTCACTGCTGGATATAAGCGTTTACGATCGCTCACTCGGTGAGTGCCGAAAAGATTAGGATGCCCATTCAAAAACTATTTATATTTGTTAAGTCTTAACTCGAAGATTAATAAATTTTAAGAAAATATTTAACCATTTTTTTATTCAAAATAATTATTTTTGAGTTTTCTGAAAATATTTAAAGTTATGCAAGGTGAATTTCCCCGTAATCGTGACGGTACCATTAATCGTGATGTGTTTAGCATTTTATAGTGTCAAATGGCATTTAAATAAATTCCAATTAGTTAAAAAGCGAGAAAATTTGGATATAAAATTATGAACTTTAGAAACTATATTGTTGGATAATGATTTTTTTTAGGTTAAAAACCCTAAACTTTTTTTTCACCCTAAACCCTTTTTATGGACACTGTTGCACATTATAATAATAAAAAGATTTTATTTCTTGAACTATGAACTTTAAAAGCCAAATTATTTGAAAAAAAAGATTATAGTATTTTTCGTTGCAGACATTTGTTGTTTTTGCCTT
Source organism: Belonocnema kinseyi (assembly GCF_010883055.1). Lineage (NCBI taxonomy): Eukaryota > Metazoa > Arthropoda > Insecta > Hymenoptera > Cynipidae > Belonocnema > Belonocnema kinseyi. The sequence continues at coordinate 46,958,378 of NC_046660.1, forward strand.
TTTTTATCTTAAACCTTTTCGACTAGTAACTATTTAAAAATTCGTTTTGTACGCACAACAAATTTTAATATTTGATATAATAAAGATTTATGATAAGAAATTGCAATTGAAAAAATTGTTTTACCTTAATATTCTAAGTTTTAAGGTTTATTCTCTCAAATTTCATAGCTGAAGGGAAAAATTGAAAAATCTCTTTTTCTTGAAAAGAGTAAAACACTGTCCATTAAGAGGGGTTAGGATAAACAAGGCATAGCAAGAAATGACGGTCGTAAAATGCCGAAATATTGTACTTCAATAATGTGGCTTCTAAAGTTAGAGACAGTCTTAGAGAAAAGGTAAAAAATGCCCTTTTTACACAAAAAATGAAATATTGTCCACAAAAAAGTCTAGAATAAAAAGGCAGGAAAAATGTCAACAAATTTAAAAGAATTGGTATTCTTAATTTAACTTCTGCAATAAATTTACATTTATGAGGAAAAAGCCTTCTTTCTCCATAGAAATTCTCATATTTTTTCTCTTAATGCTTTATACGTTACAAATTTCACTTTAAATATCTTACAAAAATTCATAAATAATTCTATAAAAAAAAACAGGGGACCGGATCCATATAACATCATAAAGGCAGAGCAACGTAAAGTCACAGAATCATTCAACTCTTAAATATATTGCTTTCAAAGGAAAACAAGTCCAGACGTATTTCACCTGTTTGAAAAAACATCATTTTCCCGAAATTCTGAGTATTTTAAATTTTAGGTTTGTTTTCCAAAAAAATACAAACTTTTTATTTTAACCTTTATAACTTTTAAAAGTTTGACGTAATTGAGATATTTAATTTTATTTGCTCAAACCCTTTAAAAAGCAGAAGAAAAAAAGATTGATAGAGGCAGTAAAAAGATTTCATTTTTAAGAGAAATTTTTTATCTGATCATGTCAAACATAGTTCTTCAGATGAAACTTGTAACATTTTTTTGAAAATGCTCGTAACCTGTTGTTTCGGCTCTTTGAGAAAGTATTATTTTAAACTTATTGATTGTATAAATATTCCTGGTATTTAAATTATAAGAAATTTAGAAAAAACTATTCAACTAATTAAATCTACATGGAAAATTCAAAGAAAAATTTATTTTTTTATTTTGAATGTACTTTTATAACAAGAGATTATAGAAAATTTATAGATCTTTTTTGTTTAAACAACCTTTTTCTTTTCATTTTTTTCTTCTCTTTTATCGTTTATCCGAAAAAAAATATTTTTTATCTTATTTTTTACGATTGAAGGAAAATTTCTCGTCCTTTCTGAAAATTATAAATAAAGAACTGGTAGATCCTTTTTGGAGGAACAACTTTAGTTCATTAATTTTTTCGTGCCTTGCATCGTTTTTAAAAAAATGTATTTTCTTATTGTTAGTCTTATTTTTGACGATTAAAACAAAAACTGCGCATCCTAACAAAAAATTATTTACGGCAAATTTCTAGCTCTCTTTTGGAATAGAACCTTATTCATTCATTTTCTTCATAGAAGAAAATTAGTTTGTCCAAAAATCTAATTTTTTATTTTTAATGTTGTTTTAACGAATAAAATAAAAACTCCGCATCCTACCCAAAAAGTAATTAATGATAAATATGTATATATTTTGTGGATGCACAATTTTTATCGAATCAATAAGAAAATTTTGAAAATGCTCTAACTTTTTGAATTTTTATTTAAAACGGCCACGGGTGAAAAAGTTATATATAGTTTATATATAGTGGATAAGACAATGATATTTATCGTTTGTTTTATGAGCTTTTCCATGCAAAATAAATGAAAAATATCAATGTTTTGTCCACTATATATAAGTTATATCTAATTTCTTCACCTGGGGCTGGCATTTGTAAAAAAAGGAAGGGGGCGTGAACTTTTATACTAATCTAATACCTTCTCTGATGAGAATGACAAAACTTTGTATCTCTTTTTTGAGTGAACAAATGTTCATTTATTTTTTTCGTAAATTGTGTCGTTTCTTCAAAAATGTAATTTTTTTAAATGCTGCTTTTTACGAATAAAACAAAAATTACGCGTCCTATCAAAAAGTGAATAGAAACACACTTTTAGGTCTTTTCTGGATGCACAATTTTTGTCCATTATTTTTTGTTTATACCTTACATAGTTTAACCGCAAAATGAAATTTTTAATTATTTTTTGTGCAATCAAAATTTGAAATTTTGATATTCCAGAAAATATTGTAGGATGTTCAAAATGCAAAGTTTGGCTTCTAATGAGTTTTTTTCGTTTCGTCCGTTGTTTCGTTTTAAGTGATAATTTGCGTTTGTTTTTTTGAATTTTGTAAATGCTATAACTCTGGTAATTTTGACATTCTCATCATTTATGATTGAGAAAGTATTAGAATTGTCGGAAATTTGACATCACACTTTTTCAACGAATCTCCACGTTTCGAGACCCCCCTGAATCCGAAAATCAGGTTTTCACGATGGCGTCTGTCTGTCCTTCCGGCCGTCCGTGAACACGATAACTCTCGAAAAAATGAACGAATCAAATTCATCTTTGGCACACTTTTTTAGGTCCTAAAAGAAAGTACGAGTTCGTGAACCAGCCATTTTTGATGAAAATTCAAAAAGTGAGCGCATTTTGAAAATTTTTGAGACCAATTTTTTCTGAATTTGAAAATTCTATGTACGGATATTTATAGTATTAAAAAGAACAAACAATTTATTCTAATGACTTTTTTAGATAAAAAGACAATTCTCAGAGTTATAGTGCTTTCAAAACTTTTTTAATCAACCGAAAATAAAAATTTGAAGCCGAAAAACGCACGATATGAAAAAAAGTCAGGAGAAGAAAAATATTTCTTTTTGAAAGCCCTACAAGATTATCATAACCAATTTTTGGATTTTCTTAAAAAATCGAAAATTCAAATTTTGAGTGCACAAAAAAAAATGGAAAATAAAAACGTCCATTTTGTGGACAAACTATGTAGGATATGAAAAAAGATGAATCAACAAAAATGGTTATCTCAAAAAGATCTATAATTTCGTTAAGAATCACTTCTTGATAGGACGCGTACTTTTTGTTTTATTCCTGAAAAATAACGTTGAAAAAAAATGTGTGGAAAACGACGAAAGTTACGAGAAAAAAATCCAACAAAACCTGTTTACAAATGTCTGTCAGAAATCGAGCGTGTAGCGCGAGTGTCACGATGAGATATAATTAAGTAGATAATTCAGAACATGAAGACGCATATAAATACTGCCATCTAAAAGAGATCTTTTTGATAAAGTTTTTTTCAAGCATTCCAAATGAAAATAATAAATATCCGAGCGCGAAGCGCGAGATTCAACCGCAGCGCGCCCTAGGCGCGCTCAAACTTGCGAGCGAAGCGAGCCGCGCCCGTAGCTCGCGATGAGAATATGCCCACCAAGCGGGCAGATTTTTTATTGTTAATATCGAGTTTCACGATTAAAACACAAAATACAGATGCTATCAAAAAGTTATCTATAACAAATTTGTAGACCTTTTTGAAATGCACAATTTTTGTTCAGTCATCTTTTCAGCTAGTTTGAACATTTTAACCGCAAAATTTAATTTTCTATTTTTCATTCTTTCTTTATTCTGTCAAAATTTGAATTTTCAATTTTTTAAGAAAAATCAAAAAGGTAAATTTTGGTTCTATGAAAAAAAGTCATTAGGTTAAATTGTTCGTCTGATTGAATGCTATGAATATACGTACAGACAATTCTTGAATTTAAAAAAAAGTAGTCTCAACAATTTTCAAAATATGCTCACTTTTCGAATTTCCACCCAAAATGGCTGGCTAACGAACTTGACCTTTATTTTAGGACACTAAAATAGTATACCAAAGGCCAATTCAATCTGTCAAATCTTTCGAAAGTTATCGTGCTAACAAACTAGAAATCTACAGACACGCACACACACACATAGAAAGACACATTCGTAAAAAACAGTTTTTCGGATTCAGGGGGTCTGAAAACGTGGACATTTGACAAAACGGGGGGGGGGGGTCAAATTGTACACAAACCTAATACCTTGTCTTGATGTGAATATAAAAATTCATTAATTTGTTATGAATAATGTTTTGGTAGATCTGTTTTTTGTTTGAATCATATAAAATTGCATTAAGAACATTAAAAAACAAGTAATTTTTTTGAAAACCCACACACGAGACGAATAGGAAAATTAAAAAACATAAGTTGTGATGAGCATGTGCCCACATAGCGAGCTGTTTTTTTTGTCAAAAAAGTCATCAGGAGAATAGATACAGACAGATATTTAGGCATACATACATTTATCCATACATATATACATACATACAGGCAGATACACAGAAAAACATACAGGCAGACACATTCGTAAAACCCTGTATTTTAGTTTTAAAGGAGCTCAAATCCTGGATCATTGACAAAAACACGATGGGTCAAATTTTACACAAATATAATACTTTCTCTGATGAGAATGTGAAAATGTATTCTTTAAATTCGAGCACACCGCAGAAAACACATTAGTCGTGCGAACTGGTTTTCTCCTGCTTGTGGTATAGATTCTTTTTCAGTATAAATTCCAAATACGACTATGGGGTTTTGAATAAGGGATTTCATAGGTGAATCCCTGAACATGGATACATAGATTTCCACATTTACTCATAAATACATGAATCTTCTAACTCATATGGATATGTATATGAACATACGTATATATGGTACTCGTATATTTGACGTAGTGTGGACTAGAGTAGAGGGATAGAAGGGCATATAGTAGATGCAAGGAATACAAATCGATACATGTACCTTCGTATTCGAGCACGTGTATTCGAGATGCTCTCAAGCTCCTCCTCATTCCCGACGACTCTACCGGGTATCCGGCCTAATCGGTTCGTGAAATTGAATTTCAGCGATACCGATGACTGGTCCGATTCGATCGACGCAGAATCTTCCCTCATCCTATTGCCTATGCTCTATTCCAAGACTTTTACTCTTGGCACCCCCAGACACTCCATCTGCATTTCCTGATCCATACCGGCCGCACTTCCGCCAACGCCGCCAACTTCGGAATTAGGGGCATTAATATTTCATAGATTGAGAATAGTTAATTGAAAAGCTTTCCCTGGTCTCTGGGCAGCTATGTTGCCGAAATATTGTGTATCTTTCAAGCTTCTTGATTCGAGTATCTATCTACCTATATGGTTCATATATGCAGATGCGAGAGAGTTGGGCAACATCATTTGGAAGTCTCAATTCACAGAGTTTCGTATTTCATTACAAAAGTTTCGTATTTCATATTTATCCTTCAATATTTAAAGAGTAGAGGCTTTTCCAGTACCTGCAAAATGTCCGAGAATTTAGATGTAGCAATGTTCAGCAGGGTGTTCTATGCAATTGTAATGTTATAAATCTGTTCCATTTTGCGAAAAAATAATGGTATCATTTTTATTTTCCCAGGTAAAAAAGTTATATATATTTTATATATAGTAGATAAGTCAATGATATTTTTCATTTGTTTTATGAACTTTTCTATGTAAAACAAATGAAAAATATCAGTGTTTTGTCCACTATATATAAATTATATATAACTTTTTCACTTGAATTGCTTAAAAAGAAAGTTTAAATCGCTGTCATGAGACCTTAAACATTTCCAAAATGATGATAAGAATTACTTAGTGTTAATTCACGTAAAAATAAAGTGTTTTGCAGGAAATACGGCTAATTATACCAGATGCCGAAAAATGCTACCCTTAAGCGTCAGAAAATACCCTTTATAGGAGTTAAAATATCAAATTTTACATTTTGAAAAACTTTCACTAAATTCTTTAGATATATTTTAGTATTTATATATCTTGTAACGATATACGAAATGGGAAATGGGAAATATGATAGTTTAAAATTTAATTCTTATAAAGGGTAGTTTTTCAAGGTTAGGGCTAGTACTCTTGGTCCTATTTTTTCAACTAACCTTGATTCAAACTATTATTCTGTATTTTATGAATGACCAAAATTTATATTTATTTGTACCATACTATTATATTTTTGTTGAGAATTCAATAATTTTGTTAAACTGAAATCCTTCCTGGTTGAAAATTGAAATGTTTTGTTGAAAATTCGCCTTTCTGGATATAAAATGCAACTAGTTTGTTAAAAATTAACTTTTTAAATTGTAAATTCATATTCTCGGGCTCAAACTTAAAATTTCTAGTAGAAAATTCATCTCTTTCTTTTAAAAATTCAACAATTTGGTTACAACATTTTTCTTTCTTGACTAATTGAAAAAACTCTCTTGTTTCAATATCTAACTCTTTCTCTGAAAATTTATCTTTTTAGTATAAATTTAATCTTTTCTGGTTAAAAAATGCATTTTTTGGTAAAAGATTCATCATTTTAGTCGAAATTGATCTCTTTTCTTGAAAATCCAAATATTTTGTAAAAAATTCGCTATTTTGGTTTGACAATGTTTTTGTACAAATGTAATCTGTTTTGGTTAAAAATGCTACTGTTTGGATGGAAATGCTATTCTTTTTTTGAAATTTCGTCTTTAGTTTCCAAATTTTGTCGTTTTGATCAGTAATTCAATAATTTTGGTAGAAAATTATACTATTTGGTGAAAAATTACGCGTTATGCTCAAAATTCCACTGTTTTCTAAGAAATTTCTCAGCTTGGCTTCAACATTGATATTTTTCGATTGCAACTTCAACTGTTTCACATATAATTCGTTTTTTGTTGGTTTGACAATATTTTAGTAGAAAAATAATCTTTTATTGGTTAATGATTAATTTTTTTGTCAATGATTCATTCCAGTTGAAAATTCAATTCTTTCGTCGAAAATTAATTAATTTTGATTGAAAGTGACCATCTTTGGTTGAAAATTCAACTCTTTTGTTCAAAAAATTGTTTGTGGAAAAATGCTACAATTTGTTTGAAAATTAACTCATTTGTTGAAAATCAATATTTTTAAGTTGAAAAAGTGACTATTTTAATAAAAATTCAACAATTTCGTTGATAATTCAAGATATTTGGTAGAAAATCCAACTGCATGGTTAAAAATTATTATTATTTTAAAATTCAATTGTCTCTAGAAAATTTGTCAGCGTGGTTTTAAAATTCATATTTTCTTATTGGAAATTTAACTGTTTTGTAAAAAATTATTTCTGTTTCTTTGAAATTGTTTTGGTAGAATCTTTTTTGTAACAAATGCTTTTTATGTTGAAGATTAATAATTTTTGTTGAAAATTAATCTGTTAGGATAAAAATTAATTTATAGTTTTGTAAATTCAATAATTTTGATAGAAAGTCATCACTTTTGGCTGAAAAAAGAACTATTTTCTTGAAAATTCATATTTTGGGATTGAAAATTTAACTGTTTTATGAAATACTTTTTTTTTGTTTGAAAATGTTTTGGTAGAAATTTAATATTTTTTGTATAAAAATGCAACTACTTTTTTGAAAATTGATCACTTTTTGTTTGAATTTATCTGCTGGGTTAAAAATGTATGTAAATTATTATAAAATTTTGTCATTGGTAATAGAAAATGAAACTTCTTGATTAAAAATTGACCTATTTGCTTAAAGATTCATCTATTTTGTTAAGAATGCAATATTTCTACTAAAAAGGTTTATAATTAAAAGCTTTGTACATTGAATTCAATATATATGAAAAAAAATTAGTGATACTTCCTTCTACCCTTGCCGGACTTTATTTTCTCGTATGCCTAGATTACCCAAATAAATTCTACCTGGATCTTTTTTTCCTCATTATTCTTTTAGCTCTGCTAAAGATTTAAAATAAGCCTTTTTCATAGGAAAAAGTCTTTTAGGAAGGCGAGGCGTAATTTCAAGAATATCTATTTGTCCAGAGCGCACATGTGCCACATCCGTTTCCCATGGAAGAAATTACGAGAGACTTCCGGAAGAAAGCAGCTACTCGTGTGCGGACATGGATAGAGAATCTTCGGCTAGGGGTTTCGTCCAAGAAACGTATGTAAGCCCATGCGAATAGAGGAGAATAAAAATGAAAATAAAAATAGAGAAAAAGGAAAAGACAATCGAAGATCCCACTTGGATACGGAGAAAGGTACTCACTTTCAGCACCGATGCGGATATAGAAACAACCACTTCCTTTCGTATCGCATTGCTATAGATCCCTGGAGCCTCTAGAGCCAAGCGCTCGCGATATCGATACATATATTTCTTCGCGATCACCTCTGGGAGCCCTCTTATTCTGTTACGATTGAGCTACGGAAATTATTAGGCTGTTCCACAGCACGACTTTATTCTATAGGATAGGTCATATATACCCTATTCTGGATGTCATGGATATAGAAAAGGAGCAACGATTCGCACCCGTTCCCCTTTGCCTTTTCAAGAATATTGGGAATCTCCGGGATCTCCTTGGTCCTTAGATCTTGGCTCTTGGCTCTAAGGAGAATCTCTAGTCTAGTATCATACATATGTCGAGGCCTATTGAATCCAGATCGAAATATCCTTTCCGAGAGTCAGAGTCTTCGAGTGGCAGCTTGTAGAGACTCGACGAGAGACGACATGCTGGATAAATGAAAGTTGCTTTTCTGAGTTAAAAATCTCGAGGATTATGGTCTCGAGTGGTACTCGAATTGGATATTCTAAAGAATATTTTGGCTTCATTGTGTTTTGTGTGAGATTAAGTTTTCATATCTTTCAACTCTCAAAGCACCCTCACACAGAAAATGCCAGTTGATTAATTTGATCCTGAAATTGGATCAAAATGATATGCAAGGCTGTTATACAGATTTAGGATTTTTCATTTGATAAGCAAATTGCGCATTAGATTGATCTTATTTTCAAGATAAATTGCCTGTCATAAATTTCCATGAATAGCACCTATCGAGTGTTGGTTGCTATGCTTTAGAAGAAATTTCAAATACTTTTTAGGGTTTCGTATCGTTGGGTAAGAACCCGGAAATCAGGGATGGAGAAGTATTAAATAGAGGAAAATTAGGACCGGCGTAGTAGGGGAATGTAGGGGAATGTAGGGGAAAAGAGGAAAGGGAAAGTAAGGTGGGTGTGACGAAATAAGGGGAGGGGAGTCAGGGGAAGAAGAAATAGTGAGGGGAGGGGAAATAGATGATGTGAGGGGAAGTAGGAGGAGTAAGGAAAAAGGAGGTGAGAAGAAGTAGGGGAAGTGAGAGGAAATGAGGAGAGGGGAAGTAGATAGTAGGGCAAGGTAGAGGAAAACAGGACAGGGAAAGTGAGGTGAGTAAGATGAAATAAGGAGAGGGGTAGTAGAAGAAGCAAGGGTTAATGAGGGGAGGGAGAGTGTGTTAAGTGACTAAAAGTAGGGGAAATGAGGGGAAAGTAGGCGAGAAGAAGTACGGGGAGTGAGAGGAAATAAGGAGAGGGTAAGTAGGTCGTTAGAAGAAGAGATCTAGCGTAGGGGAGTAGGAAGAGTGAGATTATGTGGCAGAACGGAAAGTACGAGAAATGAGGGGGGGAGTAAGGTAGATAAATTAAGAGGAGATAAGGAGAGAGGAAGTAGTAGGGGTAAAGGGAAATTAAGAAGTAGATGTAGGGGAACTGATTGGAAATGCAGGTGACTAGTAAGGGAAGTGAAGGGAGGGCTAGTAAGATAGAAAAAATGGATGAGTAGGGTGTGGAGAGTGATAGCTGGAGAAGGCAAGCAGCTAAAGGGGAATGTAAGTTGGGAAAGTGAGAAGAAAGAAGTTGGAGAAGGGAAGGGTTGCAAAAGAATAAATTGCGCTGAGGGGAAGTAGAGGAGGAGAAAGTAAAGTATGAGGAGTGGAAGAGAAAAATTTTTAGAGGGAGAGGTTGAACCTTTTCTTTTAGACATGCTGTGTCTACTTTAAACCAATTTTTTGAACAAAAGATGATTTACTTTAGACGAATAATTCAACTACGTAAATTTATTTCAAGACTGGGAGCCGGAACTTTTCAAACTTTAATTTTTTAAATCAAACTTCGAAAATATAATTATGTTTTGATCCTCATGTGATTTATAAAAATAGAAATATGATTTTATTGATCAATTCGAACTGTTAGAGGTCAATAAAAATTGGTTTGCAAAAAAAACAATATTATCGGAATTTGGTATATAAAATGCAATTGAAATAAAATCTTAAATTATGGCTTGTCATAATGTTAACTTATTTTGAACCTCACAAAAATTAAAGAGGCTTCCTAAAAATAGATGTTAAATTTTAACTTAATTAAATTAAATTGTAATCTTTTTAGTTAAATTCAAGTGTTTTTTAATTGAAGTTGAAACCGTTTTTGGTTGAAATACCAACCACTACATATTTCTCCGAGAATTCCTCTTTTCTGGTTGAAATTCCAGGCACTCGATTGAACTCCTTTGTTAAAAATTTAATTATTTTTTTAAATTTACTTTTTGCTTGTTTAATCTTAATTTTTCTAAACGGAACTATTTGGTTAAAATTTTTAATATTTTGTTGAAAATTCGACAATTAGCTTAAAAATTTAACTCCTATGTTAAAAAATAACTTTTTGTTGTAGAAAAATTAAATTTTTTTAGATTAAAATTCAACTAGCTTGTTCCAATTCATATATTTGATTGAAAATTCTTCTTTTTTATAGAAAATTGATCTTCTGGGATGAAAATACATCTAACTTGATAAAAAGTAAACTCTTTTCGTAAAAATAAATTTCTTTAGTTGAAGATTCATCATTTTGGTTGGGAATTTAACCATTCTGTTGCAAATTCGTTTCCTTTTTTGTCAAAAATTTATTTTTTACTGGAAAATTCAACTATTATCTTCAAATTTCATCTACTTGATTTAAATTTGATATTCTGAATTAAAAATACATTTTTACTTTTGTGAATTTATTTACTTTTAAAAAAATTGGTTTTTCTTTGTTTCAAAATCCATTTTTTTAACACCATTTCTTACTATTTTAATTTTGATTGAGATGTTATCTTTTTCTGGTCAAAAATCCAAATATTTGGTTGAAAAATGTGTTTTATTGAAAATTCGAACTTTTTTAGAAACCTAATAGTCCTGGTTGAAGGTTGATCTCATTTGTTGAAAATTCATCTTTGTAGTTAAAGATTTATCATTCTAGTTGAAAACTCACCTAATCGTTAAAAATTTAACTACTCATTTTACTCTATTTTAGAAAGTCATTTCTTTTGATTAAAAATTTAATTATTTTATTCAATCATTTGGTTGAAAAATTATAATTTTTGGTCGTGGATTGATCTATTTTGGTAGAAATTTCTTCTCTTTTGTTGAAAATTCAACTATTTTTAGTTAAAAGTTAATTATTTTCGGTTGAAAAGCATACTATTACATTTTTGGTTAAGAATTTATTTTTTTATCATTCAAAATTTAATCATTAATTAAAAATTTAATTATTTTGTGGACAATTCTACAATTTTGTTAGTAAGTCATTCTTTTTAGTTAAAGATTGAATTATATGGCTGAAAATGTACATTTTTTATTTAAAAATTCCACTATTTTTTTGAAAATTCATATTTTTAGTTGCAAATTAATCTAATTTAGTAGAAATACCATGGAAAATTCAACGTTTAAAAAAAGAATCTGTTGGTTCTAGAATGTTGTAAATCTTCCAGAAGTGCGAGTATAAACTACGTAAATTTAAAGAAACATTTTGAGTAAAAATAATGAATTTCCAGAGCCATAGAGAGTCATGGTGCATAAAAAATTGGAATTTGTTTCCTAACCAGAAATAAAAAATGTTCTGAGACATTCCAGGGTTTGGAAATATTATTTCAGTCACATATAAATTAGGACGGTCAATAAAAAGCATAAAAAATGCTTCTCGACAGGTATGAATAAATAACAGAAAAACATTAATTTCGTGTAAAAGTGGATCATTTTCATCTGAAATTGATAATTAGAATGATATAGTACGGTTTGAAAACCACGATTTTTCAGAAATCCGATAATTTAAAAATGTTCAATTTCAATATTCAAAACTTTAATTGAAAACCGCGAACACTTATCGGCTATGCAAATTATCGAAATATCGACTAAGGTTGATTAATATTGTCGCGCTTCTAAATTTGTATAAAATTTTGAAAAAAAATTCGATTGTTTTCTTTTTACTTGGCGAATGAAAACCAGTATTATTACATTCGATACAAAAGGGCTGCAATCTTACACCACGTATTGTCCAGAAAAGTCTTGGAAAATGGTATCTTGATTCAAGCCACGTTTCCGTGATCCACAACGGGATACTGAAACCTGTACTGTGTGTTTTATGTTTTTATGACTCGATGACGTACAAAAGAAATGATCTCACATACACTTCATCCTTTCAACTGATAGCACTTTTGATTGCTGCCATTTTTATCGACGTCGATATAAAACGCTCTTATCTCAAATTCAGAGAATTATTGGGACATCAGTCGCCTACTAAAACTTCTTCATTCTATCAGATCTTTTCTTACCATGAATATTTTTTAACTGATACTATATTTTAAAAATATAGAAATTGTGTCTCAATTCAAGAAAGTTTTTTCGTGCCCTTTTGGAAGAAATTATAATTTTCATATTCCACGGAAAATAAGAAGTTGTCAGGGATCAGAGTTTTTCCTCTAATTCGATGCGTTTGCCTTTTTTCAAATTCCCTTTTTCGTCCTACATTCTCGAAAAATTTCCCCTTTTCTCTTTAAATATAAAATATTTGAATTATGCAAAAAATTCCCTGAAATAAATGCACATTTAGGGGTAATTTAAAAATAACGTAAACGATTTTGAGGGAGGTTTGTGTCGCTAAAATCTTGAGATTTCTTATGATTTCACAAAGAAGTTCAACTGTCAACGAAGCATTTGAATTTTCAATACAAAAGGTGAATTCTGAACTAAGAATGTAATATTTGAAATTTCAATCAGGCAAAGATTTTCACTTTAAATTAAATTTTTAACAAAAAAGAATGACTCGCATACAAAATTGTTCTATTCTCCACAAAGGAATTACATTTTTAACTAAATAATAAAGGTTTTAATAAACTAAGATGAGTACTACTACCAAAGTAAATAAATTTTTAAATAAAATGATAAATACAAACAGTAATAGTTCAATTTTCAGTTTAAAAAATTTATTTTCTACTAAAAAAGCCAACAAATGAACTCAAATTTCAACCAGGAAGATTAACTTTCTAAAAATGACGATTTTTCAATAAAATACATTTTTTAAGTAATTGGTTGGACTTTTTACAAATAAAAACACAAAATTAAAATCAAAAATGAAATAGTCAAAATTTAAGCTAAAAAATTAATTTTCATCCAAAGAAAAAAGAATTTTCAAAAAATAATTAAATTTTCAAAAAGAAAGTAAATTTTCGTTAAAAAAATGAATTTTTACCAAATAAAGAAAATGCATGCTTAAGAAAATAATTAAATTTTAAACGAAAGTGATGAATCTTCCACTAAAATTATTAGTATTTTAACAACAAAAAAATAATTTTAATTTTTAACAAATATAGTTCTATTTTCATAAAAAAATGAATTCTAAAAAACATGTATAGTTGAAATTTCAACCAAGAAAATTTTTTTATTTTTAATCAAAAGCAGTAGAACTGAAAAAAGACGAATTTTCATGGAATTAGTTGAATCCTTAACAGAAGATGTAATTTCTACCAAAAGAGATGAGTTTTCAAATAAAAATAACGAATTTCAGACAGGAGGGGAATTTTCTACTAAGCAAGATTTTTCAGTCAATAAAGAAAACCAATTTCATTCGAAATGTTAAATTATAATTTTCCAAGCTAAAAGGACAAGCCTTCAATAAAAGAATTAAATTTTCGAATAACTAATTCAATATTAAACTTTAGAGATAAATAGTTGAATTTTTAACAAAGAAGATTAATTTTCTAACAACACAATATGGTTCTTAAAGAATTACGTTATTTCTCAACCAATTAGATGCGTTTTTAACATAAAAAATAGAAATTTCCAAACAATGAACAAATATTTGTATTGTCATTAAAAAAATTGTATTGAACAATTTCTTTTTGGAAAACAAGTTTAATTTACACCATATTGCTGAATTTTCTAGAGAGAAACGAATTTTCTACAAAACATTTGATTTTTCAATCCCAAAATATGATTATTCACCAAAAAATTTAATTATAAACCAAACAGTTCAACTTTCTATCATATAGTTAAATTTTCATCAAAAATATAATTGTGTAACAAAAAAATAACAAATTTCCAACAATTTAGTTTAATTTTTACATAAAGATTTCACCTATCTAACAAATAATTGAATTGTCTACCAAACTAATGAAATTTTTAGCCAAAAAGACGAATTACCTACAAAACAGTTGCTTTTAAACGCAAAAATATAAGTTTTCAATTTGAAAATTCTCTACATTCCTTGATTTCCTTGAATTCTTTGAATACTCTGAATTCCTTGAGTTCTCTGAAATCCTTGATTTCTTCGAATTCCTCGAATTCTCCAAATTCCTTAAACTATCTTAATTTTTTTAATTCCTTTAAATCTCTGAATTTCTTGAATTTTCTGAATTCCTTCAATTTCTTGAATTCTCTCAATTTCTTGAATGCTCTGAATTCATAAATTTTTTCGAATTCCTTGAATTCTTCAGATTCCTTGAATTCCCTGAGTTCTTTAAATTCTTCAGATTTCTTGAATTTCCTGAACTCCTTGGATGTATAGAATTCTTTCAATTCCCCTAATTTCTTGATTTCTCGGACTTCCCTCGTATTCTCTGAATTACTTAAATTCTCAGAATCCCTTGAATTCTTCTACATTTCTTGAATTTGTCTAAATGCCTTAAATTTAATTAAATTATTTGAATTTGCCTAAATTCTCTGAATTACTTAAATTCACCGAATTAATTGAATTCTATGAACTCCTTGAATTCTATGCATTTCTTGAATTCTCTTAATTCTCTGAATTCTTTGAAAAATACTCTAAATTCTTTGTCATTGAAATATCCTGAATTCCTTCAAATTCGCCGAATTATCCAGATCACTCCAAATTATCTGAATTCGTTGAAGTTTTTTACAATTCTTGAGTTTGTCTGAATTCTTGCAATGAATCGAATTCTCCAAATTCTCTGAATTAATTGAACGGCTCAAGTTGTCTGAAGTCCTTGAATTCCTTGTATTACTTGAATTCTTTAAATTCCTTCATTTCTTCTAAATTCTCTAAATCCAGATAAATCAGAAAATATTAGGGACTTAAAAATAATACAAGGATTTCCGAGAATTCAGACGAATGCAGGAAATTTAGACAAATTTATGGAATATAAAAGAATTCAAGTGATTCAGAGGACTTAGATGAAGACAAAAAAGTTAAAATGAATTTGAAAACGGGTACAATAATTCCAAGCAATTTAAAAGAAATAACAAGAATACATCACTTTTAACGAACTTAAAAGAATTTTAAAAATTGATTTTAACTTTAACAGAATTTAAGTGAATTCAAAGTATTTTCAAATACTACATACCAACGCTATGGAATATCAATATATACTTAAATAATTTCAAAAAATTGTTATTCTTTGGTTTTATAGTCCAATATAAATACAAAAAAATGTAGGTAACACACAACTTTTACGTAATCTCGCTTTTCTATATGTTTCGGCGCGTTTCGTATTTAGCGCACGTAATGACATTAGCAGCTAATATCATAAGAATTTTTGATTTTCAGAAAAAATTTTCCCGTTCTACTAACTCTATATTTTCCTTAAATGTTCTGCGGATTCCAAGCAAATGTGAAATTCTTCATCACAATCAAAAAATGAAAGTTAAATATCTCAATTAGTTGAAAAAATACGATCACCAATTTTATTTACAAAAATTGGTTGCAAACATTTTTTTAACCCGGTATACAAAAATTTCTAATGCTAAAAGGACCTAACAGAATAAATGACACGCTTTTGTAAGAATTAGATCAAAATTAATATATGCCACTTGGACTATCAAGACATCTACTTTTTTGTAATTCTTTTGATGTTAGAATTGTAAAATAAATCTGAAAATCGTCTTTGTGCAATTTACGTTTTCACGTTATAAAAATTCATCATTTTGCCCCGACATATCTTTAAATTTAATTAGATTTTCGCTATTTTGAGAACTGTCATCTGAATTTCGACGAAATGCATTGTGTCGCTCAGGACTAGGCTTCGAGTAAAGTATCCAGGAATATCATTTCCAAAAGTAGTTTACTCAAAGTTTTCGAAATAAGTTCCCGCGACTACAACTTATATATAGAAATAGGTTTGCCGCATAACTTGGTCAGATTTTGTAGTTCAGTAGCTGTTTGCTCTACTTGCAGGAATTATATTCCATTGGTTTGCATTAGAATATCTAGTCTAGAAAGCATTTCTGTGTCTGAGGAACAATTTCAAATTGAGTGCACAAACTTTCCTTTCGAAAATGTGAACAATATTGTGATAACTTACGATTTGTTGATTATGATAGATGTTTTATCATAATATGAAATTTATAACATTTGTATTAAATTTTATTGAGGGGAAATATATGGGAATATGTATATAACACCTTTTTGGGAAAGTAAGTGAATTTAGGAGAAATTTCTGAGTTCTTTATGATCCAAGTTTGAAGACCAATTTTGAATCAAAGCCAAATACTAAACTGAGAAACAATTTCAGATTCAGAGAGCAAACATTCTTTTCGAAAATAAAAAAAAATCTTGTATTAACCTAAGATTTGCTGACTATGATAGATATTTTGTTATAATGTAAAATAGGTAAGATATGGATTCAATTTCATTGAAGGAAAAGATCCTGGAATATAAAACACGTCTTTGGAAAGTTAGTAAATTTAGTAAAAATTGCTGTGCTCTTGATGACTCAAGTTTAAATATCAGTTTTGAATAAAAGAAAATATCAAAATAAGGAACAATTTTAAACCGCTTGCAGAAACATTCCTTTTAAAAATATTGAAAAGCTTTTGATAAACTAAGATTTCCTGATAACGATAGATATTTTATCGTAATATAAAATCCGTGAGATATGGATTCACTTTTATTAAAGGAAAATATGCTGGAATATAAAAGACGGTTTTGGAAAGTGAGTACATTTATGGTGAGCAAGAAACTCGAAAGCTCGAAACAATATCGAATATCAGCTTTGAATTTCAACGAACCCTATGAAAAATTCAAAAGCTGTTTTCAGAGAAACTATTTTGAATTGCATTCATGTTTTGTTTTCACCTTTTTAAACGATGTACGCAAATATTCCTTAGAGGCCGCGCATAAATGAGGAGTAAGCGAAGGAAAAGTAATAAATCCATTTTTTGAAAGAAATGAGCTGCGCTCGTGTTAGCATTTTTAATACACAAGGAATATGATTATTGACTATGTATTTCATAAAAATTGCGTTAATATATTTAATAATTCTATAATATTAGATATCGAGCAAGATGGTTTCCTTTCTTTCTATGATCCTATTTGAATTTTTCTGCTATTTCTGATGTTTTGAGATACAAAATTTGCCGAATTTAAAAAAAATCAAATATTTTCTAAGCTGTCTCAAATGGGGCATCGTAAAGAATTATCATTACCGGTAAAAAAATTGATTATTTTGGTTGAAAATATAATTAGTTTGTTGAAAGTTCAATAATTTAGTTAAGAAGTCATTCTTTTTAGTTGAAAATTCCACTGTTGTGTTGAACATTCATCTTTCTGTCATAAAAGTTCAACAGTTTGGTTGACATCTTTTTTCTTTCTTAACTAAAAAACTTGTTTTGGTTAAAATTTAACTATTTTGTAGAAGATTCACCTTTTTGGTTTGAAAATCAATTTCTCTTTGTAGAAATTTTTGTTTAAAAAAATGCAACTGTCTGCTTAAAAATTGCTTTGTCTCGGTTAAAAAAAAAATTTCTGGTTAAAAAATCAAATATGTACATTGTAGAAAATTCGTATTTTCGGCTGGAAAATTCAACAATTTAGTAGTAAATTTAATCGTTCGTTTCTTTTTTTTTGAAATTATTATTTTTTATCTGAATAGCTAACCCTTAGATTTTTGGTACAAACTTTTTCTTTCTCAGGTAAAAATTCAAATATTTGTTTGAAAATTCCTGTAGTTTGTTCGAAATTTGTCCTTTTTATTAGAAAATTAATCCACTTGGTTAAAAATTCAACTAATTGTTCGAAAATTTATATATTTAAAAACATTTGTTTTTATTTGTTAAGTTAAACTTCTTTGGATTTATAATTTAATATTTTTGGTTTAGAATATCAACTATTATATTTTTTGTTGAAAATTAAACTTCATATGTTCAAAATTCGTGCCCTCGATTGAAATTTATGAACTAATTTCTTAAAGATGCATCGTATTTGTTGAAGACTGTTTTGTGCAAAATTAACTTGTTTGTCTGGAAAACTGAAAAATTTGGTATAAAATTCAACTGTTTCGTAAAAAATTCAGTTTTTCGAAATTCATTTTTTAAAATGAAATTTAATGATTCCATTTTTTGTTATAAATTAGTATTTTTTAGTTAAAAAATGTAACTTTTTCATTTTAAATGTATGATTTTGTTAAAAATTCGTGTTATTCGATATAAATGAATCTTTTTGGTTAAAGACTCAATTATTTATCCGAAAATTAAAATTTAAAGTTTTACCCTAACAAAGAATTGTGTGGAATTGTGCTTAAATTTCTTATTTTATTGAAAAAAATATATATTTATTAGGAGTGATATAAATGGAAATGTAGGTTTAAAAAGCACAGCGTTCAAATACATTTTTGCGACTTGAAGTCGACGAATACAAAATTTATGAGTGATAAAACTAAACCGTTTTAAGGTTACTAGTACCTGCGAACCAAATTGAAGGAGAGGCAAAGAGCATTTTTAAATTAAAATATAATCTGTAGATAGATTTTAAAAATTAATTTCTATTTTTAATGGTTAAAAATGCTATTATTGTATCACGTATTACAGGGCTTGTACAGAAAATGCTGTAAAACCTGGCATTGCCACGGATTTATTATAAACGTGGAAAAACTTGAAAATTTCAGGGAATTCTTTCGAGCGCACTTACATTTTTTAAAAATATAATATTATAAAAAAATACTTTTCTATTCGTGTATATAACTTAATATTACATGTATTATATTTATTTGAAAAAAATTTGAAAGTTCAACTATTTGGTTGAAAATTTATCTTTGTAGATTAAAGAGTCTTCCTGTATGGTTAAAATTCTATTATTTGGTTGGAAATTAACTTCTATGTCGAAAATTCATAGTTTTAAGTTAAAAAATAGTTTTTTTTCTGGTTGAAAATTCAACAATTTGGCTTGTTTTTGCTTTCTTCTTAACTAAGAAAGCATTCTTGTCTGGAAATGTAACAGCTTGAATAAAAATGAATATGTTTTAGTTGGGAATTCAACTAGTTTGTGAACCTTCGTATTTTTCGGTTAATTTAAACTACTTTTTTGGTGATTTCTCTTTTTGGATTGAAAATTCATCTCTTTTCTTCGAAAATTAATTTTTTAAATTAAAAATTAAACTATTTTGTTGACAAATTGTTTTTTTTTTCGATGCAAATATACTTGTTTGCTAAAATTCAACCATTTGGTTAGAAGCTGATTATTTTGGTTAAAAATTAATTTTATTAGTAAAAAACTTATCTTTTTTATGTGGAAAAATCTAACAAAAGTAAGTTGAAAATTGAACTATTTATAGTTGAAAGCTTAATTATTTTGTTAACATTGCAAATGTTCTGTTGATAATTACGTTGTTTTTACTGAAAATGAAACATCTTGGTTAAAAATTCGTCTTCTTGTGTTGAAAATTCAACAATTTTTATGAATAATTTAGTTGTTGAAAATTCATAGTTTTTAGTTAAAAAGTCGTATTTTTTCATTGGAGAATTAACAAGGTATTTGAATTGTCTTTCTTGACTAAAAAATCTTTTTTAGTTGGAAATTAAACTCTTTTTAATAAATGGAATTTGGTTTGAAAATTAATCCCTTCGGTAGAAATTTGATCTTTTTGGTTAAAGATGCAACTGTTTGATTACAAATTATTCTGTTTTGGTTAGGGATTTAACCATTTTGTTGAAACTTTTTATACGTTTATTGAATTCAACGTAACATTGCAAACCGTTTGTGATTAAAGTTATTATTATTTTTTTGTTTTGAAAATTCGACCATTTGGTTGATAATTCATCTCTTTTAATCGAAAATTAATTTGGTTGTTGTTGAGATTTCAGCTACTTCATTGAAAATGCAATATATTTTCTTGAAAATCGCCCTATTTGTCTTGTTTCAGGAACATTTTAGGCTGTAAAGTTTTACAACAGAACTAACCAGATGGTCTTTATTTCAGAAAACAAAGGAGACTCTCGCAAATGTTTAAAATAATGAAATTCCTCCCAGGAATCCTCACGCCTTTTGCCCATCGCGAGTCTCGTTCACGACCCATTTTCCCATTTGATGCGACGCGAGTAAGTAGTGGTTTGGTAATGTTATATACTTTTGGGTTTCGGTGCTTCTAGAAAGGCTAGGCAGTTCATAGTTACTCTGAGCGGTTCCTGATTTATGAAGGACTCATGTGTGTGAGCGGCATTCTTCATTAAGGAGGTACCTTGATCCTCATATTAATTGCTGGAACACGCTGCCCGCAGCTTCCATTTCTGTGTGAACACATTTATTCGTTATAAGCGTATTCGTCTTGCACATGAATAAGCTCCTCTGTATGCGTTTGGTAAAGCTCAGTATGGCGCGGCGCGGTGGTTTCACTGCGAGCAAACGGAGCAAACAATGCTACTCCACCGTCCATTCACGTTATTCTATAACTCATTCGTTAATCCAGACACGTCCCAAACGATGTAGTCCCATCCATACTCCACATTTATGTGTAAACCAAGGCAAGGGTATATATATTTCTGCATGAAGCGTACGAAACCTACCAGGTTACCACGATAGTATCCTCACGCAGGATGCCACCCCTGTTATCAAATCCTCGCTTCACTGGAGACTGGAGTCTATCGCCCTTAATGGGCGGAATTCCGCGATACAAGCGATTCAGGGATCCTATCACAGATATGGTAAGACACAACGAATTGCGGTACAGAGTTGCTGTATAAATTGTGGAAAAGATGTTGAAATACAAACTTTGCTAATAGGAAGGAAAGGTGAAAAGATGTAGTCCCATCCAGAATAAAAATTTATGTGTGCAATAAGGAAAGAAAATATTTCTCTATCAAGCCTGGCAATATACTAGGTTGCCACAAAAGTATCTTCACGCAGCATGAAACCAAGTTGTCTTAATGCAGGATGTCAAAAAAGTATACTTACACAGGATGCCACTAAATTATCCTCAGGCAGTATGCCTGATATACTGTCGAACGAGGCCACCGATGCATCCTTTACCAGGATGACACTAACTTATCCTATAGCAGGATGCCTCAAATGTATATTCACGCATGATGCCACCAAAATATCCTCAGGCAGGGTCACACCAAAGTATCCTCACGTAGCATAACACCAAAGTGTCCTCATGCAGGATGCCATCAAAGTATCCTCATGCGGTATAAACCAAGGTGTCCTCATGCAGGATGCTAAAAGTATACTTATGCGAGATGCCATCAAAATATCCTCCGACAACATCTCTCAAAAGTATCCTCAGTCAGGATGCCACCAAATTATTCTCATGTAGGTTGCCATCAAAGTATCCTCAGAGAGGATATTACCAAAGTATCTTAAGGCAGGATGCCACAGTATCCTTATGCAGGATACCATCGAATTATCCTCACGTAGCATAAACCAAGGTCTCCACATGCATCATGCCACCAAAGCATCATCACGCATAATGCCTATAAAGTATCCTCACGCAACATGAAACCAAGGTGTCCTCATTCAGTATGCCACAAAAGTATACTTATACAGCATTCCTGCGAAATTTTCTCATGCAAGATGCTAACAAATAAACTTAAGCTCCAATAAACCAATTTTTCCTCATGCAGGATGCCATCAAAATATTCTCAGGCAGCATGACACCATCGTGCTCTCATTCAAGATGCCACCAAACTATCCTCATGCAGCATGCCTCCAAGATGTCCTCATGCAGGATGCCTACAAATACACTCACGCTGCATCAAACCAAAGTGTCATCATGCATAATGCCATCAAAGTGTCCTAAGGTAGGATGTCTCCAAAGTATCATCAGACAGGATGTAACCAAAGTATCGTGAGGCAGGATGCCACAGTATCCTCATGCAGGCTATCACAGTATGCCATAAAAGTATCTTCACGCAGGTTGCTATCAAAGTATCCTAACGGTGGATGTTTCCAAACTATCCTCAGGTAAGATGTTACCAAAGTATCTTAAGGTAGATTGCCACAGTATCCTCATGTAGGATGCCACCCCTTTATCAAATTTTCACTTCACTGGAGACTACGAGTCTACCGTCTTTAATAGGTGGAGTTCCGAGATACAAACGATTAAGGGATCCTATCAAAGACATGACATGGTACATAAAGTTGCAGTTATTTGCTTATTACCTCTTTCAAAGCACGGCATGTTCTATATAAATGATGGAAAAGGCCTTGAAATAAAAGCATTTTATCGTGCGGGAACGAATTATGAATTTAAGGAGTGAGAAAAAATATAAAAATACTTCTGTTTTCGATTCACTACGACTTTTCTCGACTTTACTCAGCTATGCATTACAAAAATGAAGCAATATTTTGCTAACGGATAGTTAACCTCATCAGGCATATTCTATATAAAAGCAACTAAAAACTCATACAATTTACTCTTCTCGCTTCACATTCTTTACCCTTTTTACAAATATTTTTGTTTTCCCAATTAGGAAATCTGGTTTTTTAAAAAATTTTAAAGTCTTCTGTTATATTTTGCCCTCATATTTCACCCTTGTTGGTTTAAAACGAACTTTTGGTTCAAAATTTAACTATTTCGTTAAAAATTTAACTATTGTGTTAAACAGACACCTTTAATAGTTAAAAGTTCAACTTTTTTGTTGGGCATTCACATTTTTGGGAAGAAAATTCGACGTTTTGGATTAACAAAGAACTTTGTTGTTAAGAGTTAATATTTTCGTGTTGAAACTTTAACTGCTTTGTAGAAAAATTCATCGTTCTTATTATAGTATTCAAATTTGGTTAAAAATGAATCTATTTTTAACTAAAAATTTAAAGAAAATGCATCTTCCTTCTTATGAAATAAAATGGGATAGAAGAATATAGAAAAGGACAGAAACATAAGAAAAAGTAATACTATAAAAAGGCACAGAAAAGAATAAAAAAGTTGAATTAGTGCTAATAAAATTTCAGGGAATAAGAAATACAAAATGATAAACTATATACAAAAGAATATACGTCTTGCAAAGATGAATATAATAAAAAATTACGAAAAGTGGATAGAAATATTGGATGAAGGGTATGTGTTAAAAAGGGTTTAACCCTTGCTTACCACACATGGGTCTTCGGGACCCAATGACCTTTTGTAATTAATTTTTAAGTACCTAAATGCAAAGGGAATAGGTCTGTTTCCACATTCGTCGATAGATGAAGAGTTTAACTACCCTTCGGGACGTTTAGCATGACACTGAGGTCATTAGTTTGTTTTTAGTAGCTGTTTAAAAATTGAGTTGGTTCCTTTCAAACCTAGTGTGGTAAGTACGTCCGAAAATGATTTTTGGAGTCAATTTTTTTAGCTTATATTGACTTCAGATTAAATAATAAAGTCTACAACATATATTAGGCAATTTCAACATTTTTTAAAAAAGACATTGCGTTTTAATAATGATGACTTTTGATGGAGTGACGAGATACGATTCCACGCTCTTGTCAGCGCGCTGTTTGCCACGAGCACAGCTTCTCCATGTGTAATAATTGCGCTAACATGTAAAATAAAAATAAGGTCACTTTATTTTGTCTTAATTTTATGCCTACTTTGTATTAATACAAGAATTCATCAATATTTTTTATAAATATTTTTTTTGTAATAGGTAATACAATAGAGTATTACAATTGTGTACTTTTTGAAACATCCACTGAACTAATATTTTTTTCTTGTAGTGGTATATCAACAGAAGACTTACCTATAATTTTATCCCTTAATATTGAAAATTAAAAAAAGTTAGGAATTTTCTCATGAAAATATTGTCATTCAAGTAAAAATATTCAACAGTTTTTTATAGCGATTTTCGTCGCCTGGGTCCTGTGGACCCATGTTTGGTAACCCTGTTACTCCAGAGAAATGCGGTAAGCAATGGTTAAAATTAATAGAAACGGATATTATGCGAAAATATAAGTGAATATAAAAGGATACAGGTCATAAGAAAATAATAAAAATGGATAGAAAATCATAGAAGATTCCGAAAGTAGGATAATCCTAAAACTGACGAAAAAGGACCGGATAAAAATTATATTATGGAAGAGGAATATAATAATAAGAGTATAAATATAAATGAATTAATAAAACAAAAAAATTCTATTTTTCATGGAGGTTATTTTAGAAGTTAAATTTAGTAAACAATAAAAGATGATTAAAGCTCTATTAAGCCCCGTGCTTTATTCGTACCATAATACAAAATACATAATTAGCTCTATCAAGAAAATTAAAATCGTCTTAGTTTAACACTACTGGTCTTCTAAATTTGTACGAAATAACAGAACTTTCAATAAATTTGAAATTTACGTGACATTATTTGATCGGAAATTGGAATATAGAGAAAGCTCAGCTAATGCACGAACAATGAATCTGACACACTTATTACAGTCAATTTCCAATGGTTTCATCAGAAAGTTATTGCCCAGTTTAATTAAGGAAAGGATTCGAGAAATGTAATGCAGGAATATCTGGCAATGTAGAAATATGGTCATTTTGCTTTGCAAAGAGATAAAAGAAGATTTCTGATATTCACAAAGAGCACATACAAGGAAAATATTGTATTGCTTTTCTTGCGAACTTTTCACATTTACAAATAACTTTTCCATCTAAATTACTTATGGTAATTATTATATATTTTCCACTCTTTCCCCCCATCTGCTATATTTCCGTTTTCTAAAAGAATTCCACTTTTTCCTTGTTTCCAAAAAACTTTCTCTTTTTCTCGATTTCGCTTAAATGCGAAATTAATCATCAGAGCGCAATAAGAAATTCAAACTATTCTTGTTCGAAAGTCAATTCTATTTATTTGAAAAGTATATTATTATATTTTTGGTTCTTAATTAATTTAATTTGTTTTAAATTTCTATTGTCTATTTGAAAATTTAATTCTTTTTTTTTGTTCGTCGAGAATTTATCCATTTTGTCAAAAAGTAATATGTCTTGGTCGAAAATTTAAGTCTTTTCTTCCAATTTCGTTTTTTTAGATAGTGAATTCGTCCTTTAGGATTGAAACTTCATCGCTTGGTAGAAAAGTTATCTTTTATTATTTAAAGGTAATTATCTTTAATTGAAAGTCTACTAATATATTTTTAATTTATAATTCATCTCTTTTTTGTTTGAAAATTATTTAATTTTATTTTGAAAATCACTTCTGTATTTTGTTAAAAAATCATCTTTTCTGGTTCGAAATTTAGCCACATGTTTAAAATGTGGACTATTTAAAAAAAAATTTTTTCTTGAAGATTCATTTCGTAGGCTGAAAATTCAACTATTTTGTTCGAAATTTCAGTTTGTTGTTAAAAATTCACATTTGTGATTTAGCAGTTCCACTGTTTTGTAGAAATGTTTTCTTATTGGCTTGAAAATTCTAGGATTTAGCTAATTTTTTTTTCACTGACTAAAAAGTCTTTTTTGATTGCAAATTTGTCCTTTTTAATTTAAAATTAATTTCGACTGGGTAAAAATGCAACTGCTCTTTGAAAACTCATTTTTTCAGTATTCAAATATTTTGTTAAAAGTTCCTTTTATGTCATTAAATTCAAATGTTTTTGATTTTATCTTAAAATATTTTTGGGTTGAAGTATAAAATATTACATTTTTTGTTGATTGTTCATCTTTATTGTTAGAAAATTCAACTACCTACGCTGTTAAAATTTGAACTACTTTTACAAAAGACAATTCAACTATTTGAATACAAAATCATGTATTTTGTTTGTTTGTTTGACTTATTTGGTTAAAAATTTGACTTTTTTGTTGAAAATTCGTTTTTTCTAATGAAAAGTAATTTTTTGTTTTTGAATATTATTTTTATTAGAAAATTCAACTGTTTCACTGAAAATTTATGTATTTTGTTGAAAATTCGTATTTTTTTGGTAGAAAATTAATCTTCTAGTGGTAGATTTTGTGTGTGCTGAAAGTTCGTCGTTTTTTAGATTAGAAATTAATTTATTTGATTGAAATTTAACTCTTTAACTTTTGGTTAAAAAACTTCTCTTTATTTATTAAAAATGAAACAATTTGGTTAAAATTCGAGTTTTTTGGTTGCAAGTTTTACTTTTTTGTTAAAATCATGGACATAGGAAACACGGGACTAGGCATGCCATCCTAACTTGGGCTAGCGGGGTTGAATCCACGGGAGGGGGGAGAATTCCATGCGTGGGGAGAGCTGCCATCTTACGATGTGCCATTTGATTATGCGCACGAGCATTTTTGCCGACAAACTGTGCATGAAAATATAAAAATGTGGGCGCTGCCATGTTTTTCGCAGGACAACAAAAGGTGGCGGACCTCCCCCCTCATTGCATCACCCCCGCAATGGCATGCCTAGTCCCTTGTTTCCTATGTCCATGGTTAAAATTTAGTTTTTTTTTCCAAGAGAAATTGAGCTCTTTTAATTGAAAATGTAACTATTTTGACCAAAAATTTAACTAGCTGGTTGAAAATGAACTTTTTTGTTAAAAATTTAGTATTTGGCTGAAAATTAATTTTTTTTTAAATTAATATTTTTAGCTGAGCAATTCAACTATTGGGCAGAAAAATTCTCTTTTTGACTTGAAAACTCTCTTTTGGCATAAATTTCACCTTTTTTGCTGTAAAATGCAACTTTTTGGTTGAAAGTTAATCTTTTGGGTTGAAGATTCGACTATCTTTTTAAACAAATTAAATACTTTGTTTCAAATTCAGCTGTCTCGTTAAAAATGTTTTTTTTTTAAATTTCATTTTTAAATGCCGAACATCCAACTGCTTTGTAGAAAATTGGTCTTTCTGATGGAAAATGCAACAATTATAGATAACTATTTTCCATTGCTGACTGAAAGATATTTTTAAATAGAAATTAGATACGTATATTGAACACTAGTTTCATGTTTTGAACATTTATTTGGTTAAAAATTGAAATTGTTTGTTAAAAGTTTTTCTTTTGGTGTAAAGTTTAACTATTTAATTGCAAATGCATTTTTAAAGGATTTTTTTGTTAAACATTTGATTAAAAAATGATTTTTTCAATTTTAGAATACAGATATTTGGTTAAAAATTCAACCTTTTTCTAGAAAATTCGACTATTTTAGTTAAAAATGACACTATTTTTTTGAAATCCTATGAATGCTGCTTCTATCTTAGTAATATTTAGATCAAACTTAATTTTGTTTAAAAGAATTTTTTCCGCAATTAGTGCACTATTTTTTGTGAAAAATCATTATATTTTCCCTGTTTGAAACCATTTCGGACTATAAAGTCTTAGCCTTTTTTATTTGAAAATTAATTTTTTCTGGGTAAAAATGCATCAACTTTTTAAAAACCTAATTTGGTTTGTTTAAGGATTTTAAAAGTTTAACCAGATTGTTGCATTTGTTACCCAAAAAAATCATTTTTAAGCTAAGGAGATGAATTTTCTAGAAAACAGTAGGATCTTCAATTTGAAAATGTAACCTATTAAAAAAATTAAATTTCATCTAAACAGCTGAATTCAAAAAAAGAGAAAAGAGTATTGGTTTGGTAAATAAGTAAATTCATTTTCTCACAAGTTCTATTGATTATTATTTATTGCCCAGAGAAAACACGGTGTAATCAATTACATCATTTCCATTTATCTCTATGACCTCTGCCCATCTTTCTCGCAACTTCAATATACCGCCCTCTTAAAAATTCTGGCGCCTTTTCGATGAAATACCGATTTAGGTGTTTTTGGACACTCACCCAATCAGTAAAGGATTTTCCATTCAAGGAAAATAGCTAAATAGCTTCACCTGACTTAGCACCCTCTGATTTCCATTTCTTCCGATCGTTAGAAAATTCCCTGAACGTAAAGACCTTCACTTATGTGGAGAGTCTCAGTAATTACCTAAAGCAGGTTTTCATCGGAAAGCTCCAGACTTGTAACGAACGCGGTTTATTGAAGTTGGTATAATTATAATTGGCAGTTTGTATAATTGGTAGTTAATAATTGGTAACTGGTTTAATTATATCATTAATTTAATTGATTCGCCAACCTAATAGTTTAAATTTCAACAAGGCTATGAAGCTATTAAGTACATTCAGAGTCTGATGGTATTACTTCCAATTCAGAAGAGATCAAAAAGACTAAATTTTTCCGCGATTAGTTGTATCGTCCCTCTGCCTTTTCAATTTTCGCACTCGATTAAAGTGAGCTAAAGTTTGTCCATGGACGTGCCAGTTAAAAAATAATACTTCACTCCACAGAAAGAACACGTATTCCCTGGACTTGAAAACTTCACTGGCAGAGTTGGAAGTTAGTGAAGAAACGTGTGGAGGGCACTTCGAAGAAGGTGTAAGATTCTCCACTGAAGCGCAATATACTCGGCCGGCCAGCAGGAACTCGACAGGGGATAATAATAAATAGCTCGCGGGACAATAGGTCGTATGGCAAATAATTTCCAAACTCCTGAGAAGAGCGGGATTAAGTTCTGCGGGAAGGCATAAATCCCGCCATTTTTCGTAAAGTTTTGGCCCCTGGGACACAGTAATGGCGCAGAACGGGGCGAGTCGGGCCGTTTATATCGGAATATGAGCAAGAGAGGAATCGAAGAAACGGTTGCGCCAATAGAGACTGTCCATGTGTGCTGCAGATATTACAGAAATTGTTGATGGCCCTGAAGTTTAGCTTCACTTTGACCCGAACATTAGAGCAATGCAACCACATAAGTACGATGGACTGGTCATATTAGAACTCGAGAATGTTACGCGAAGCACTAACTGTTCCCTATTTCGACTGCAAGGAGAGACCTTTGAAGCCTTGCAAAGTTCGTCTGAAAATACCTATTGCCTTGAAATTATATCCGCAGGTTCCATTGTTATGTAGCCACTTTCGAAATTACAAATTTGTGCATACATATTCAAATGCCTTTTGGCTATTGGGTTGCAGTTTCCGATGTTTAGTCTGAGGCATTCGTTTCGTGGCCTATTCATGTGTTAATTAAGTCGTTCAAACCGTCCCTTCACATACTTTCTTTCCTCTACTTACCTTAGTATCCCCTCTTCAACCCTCATTCATCTCCTAAAATTTCGTTCCCCTTTAAGGTACTTTAACTTCTCCTCACTTCCACAGATAACTTCCCTCGTTTCACTCTCACTTCCCCTACTTCCACTTCCCTCATTTCCCAATTCCATCACTTCTCCTCAATTCACTACTTTCACTCCCCTCATCATCCTGACTTCCCCTACTACCTCTTCCTTATTAGCACTTCCCCTCATTTCACACCCTTATTTCACCTACATCACACCCTTATGTCCCCTACTTCTCAACCCTAATTTCCCCTCACTTTTGGTCATCTGTAAAAAAATCAGACACAAGAATTCTAATTTGCCGTAGACAGACAAAATGAGAAAAACATAGACAAACAACTCCATCTATAAATATTGACAGCGACGTAGCCAGGATTTTTTCGGGGGGGGGGGGCTTCGATTTTTTTCGGAGGGGGCTTCGGCTTTATGTATAGGTAAATAGTGGGGGAAACGGGAATTAAATAATGAAAAAACTTAGTTTAAAGGGGGGGGGGGAGTGATCATCCCAAGCTCCCCCCTTGGCTACGCCACTAAACATTGATTGTCAATTTTCGTGTAGAACTAAATAAGTTTACTAAATATTGTTTGTTAAGTCCTATACCGCTTTTCTGGTGTTGAAAAATTTTTTTTATAAAAAATTGGTCGACATGTTTCAACTTGTATTACAGGTCCTTTTCAAGGCTTATTCTAGAAGGAAAATACAATTATGTTAATATTAATTTTTTCGTTATCATTGTTATTGTTCAGGTATAATTTTTTATTAGAAAAAAAGGTAAATGACCAGAATATGCATTGTAAAATTAAAAATTGGTTTCAAAATTAAAAACGTATCATTTACGATATTAGCTAAAAAATCTCATCTAAAACAGAAATTATTTATGAAAGAATTAGGTTATTAATTTTGAAATTTTGTATTTAGTATTTAGATGGAAGTTATTATGAACTTTTGAATTTTTCGACAAGTTTATTGATTAAGACATTTACACCGATTCTAATAGCTAATTTAGAGGTTATGTAATGCATGGTTATATGTACGTTACTAAAGAAAGATCGCGTAAAATTCAAATCAAGCACAAACAAATAGAAAAAGGGAAAAATGCAACTGTGTATACAGGCATACCTGTAAAAATTGCAAAAAAAACCTTCATTGGGCAAAATTAGTAGACCATTATAGCTAAGAAATAGAGAACATGAAAGATTTGTTGATAATAATTTACAAAATACAGATTTGGCTAAACATGCTTATGAACACATACATAATTTTGACTTTGATATTGATAAAGTCATTATTCTTAAATGTAAACCAAATTTAGACAAACGCCTTCTTCTAGAAATGATACATATTCAACGCGACAAGAATACAATTAATTTTAGAACAGACATTCAAGCGCTCAGCAATATTTACAATAAACTTAATTCCAATATTCGCATTCCAAAATAGAAGTAAAATTTCAACTTGATTTGAATTTTACGCGGTCTTTCTTTTGTTACATATATATAACTATGCATAACCTAATCTCTAAATTAGCTATTAGTATCGCTGTAACTGTCTTAATCGTTTTGATCAATCAACTTGGCGAAAGATTGTCAACAGTACAAAACAAAATGCAATAAAAAATCAGCATAATCTCAAGGATGTTTTCCTGTCATTTCATAATAACTTTTATTTAAATACTAAATACAAAATTTAAAAATTAATAACCTAACTTGTTCATAAATAATTTCTGTTTTAGATGAGATTTTTAGGTTATATCGTAAATAATACGTTTTTAATTTTTAAACCAATTTTAAATTTTACAATGCATATTCTGGTCAATTAACTTTTTTTCTAATAAAAAATTATACCAGAACAATAACAATGATAACGAAAAAATCAATATCCATAGTAAGTAAACATCAACGACTGATTAGCACATACAAATTAAGTAATTTCCATTTTATTCTTTAACGTGATTGTATTTCACTTCTAGAATAAGCCTTGAAAATACAGGTCGAAACATGTCGGCAAATTTTGCATAATAAAAAATTTGTTAACACCAAAAAAGCAGTACAGGCTTTAACGAACATTATTTACTATTCACTGCCAAAATACATACATAAATAAGTTTACGATTGGTGAAAAATAGTCAATGTATGTTGTTGAAGTTTTTGATCATTTTGGCTCTTCTTGACCAAAATAATTGTATTTTTCACACAAAAGAGCCGAGATCTGAACAAGATTAAGCTTAGGTTTTATGTAAATTATTTTCAGTTTGTAGAAATGAAGGGCCAGTATTTCAAAATGGCTTTTGCCTTTTTTCAGATCTCTAAAAACGATGAATGTTTAACAAAATGAATCTATTTTTTTCTACAAAAGATAGATTAATAAGAAAAAATGGAAGTTATATTTTCAATAAAAAAAAAAAATTTCAAAGAAAAAAAAGGGTTTTCAACAAAATAGTTAAATATACAATAAAAAAAATTCGTTTGAACAAAATTTATTATTATTCAACAAAAACATTTATATTTACCAAATAGTACAATTTTTAAGTGAAATTATGAGTTTTCAACCACAAGGATTAATTATAGATCAGTAACAAAATACATACATTTTCAACGAAATAGTGGAATTAAAAAAAAAAGATCGAACAAAAAGTAGTTTTTGAAGTGAAGAAACGAATTATAAAATAGTTAAATTTTCAAAAAAATACATGAGTGTTAACCGAAGATATTATTTTCCTCTAAACTGATAAATTTTCTACCTTAACATAAATTTTCAAACAAATAGAATAATTTTTTTGATAAAAAGGTCAATCTTCAAACAAAAAGATTAACTTTGAACAAAAAAAGACGAACATTAAACGGAAGCACATAAACTTATTAACCAAAATGATTAATTTTCTACCACAAAATACGAATTTTCAACAAAAAGGTCCATTTCAAGGAAACAGTGGATTTTGCAACTAAAAAAGATCAATTAAAAAAAATGTTCAATTAAAAGAAAACAATTTTTAACAAAATACACACATTGTCAATGAAATAGTGGAATTTGCAACTACAAACAAATTGAACAAAAAACGATTTTTCTACAAAATAGTTACATTTGTAACAAAATAAGTCAAATTTTCAATAAAATACCTGATTTTTCAACCAAACAGTTGAACTTTGAATAAAGAAGGGTAAATTTCCAACCTAAAATTTTCTACCTGAAAAATAAATTTTTAACGAAATAGAATCAATTTTTATATAAATGGGAACCTTTAACAAAGAAGATTAATTTTCAACCAAAAAAGATGAAGATGCAACTTAAACAGATACATTTTTAACTATAATGATTAATTTTCTGCAACAAAAGACGAATTTTCATCAAAATACGTACATTTTTAACGAAATGCTGGATTTGATAACTAAAAAAATCCAATAAAAAGTAAATCTTCAAGTAAAAAAATAACGAATTTTCAGTTAAAAAATGAATTCTGAACAGTAAAACAAAACAAATTTTCAATAAAATTTTTAAATTGTTACCAAAGTAATTGAGTTTCAACTAAAAAAAGACTTTTTCAACTAAGCAGAGATGAATTAAAAAAAATGTGAACAAAAAAGAAATCATTCGAAATTTTACATTTCTAAGAAAAAATACAATTTTTTTACAAAACAGTTGAATTTTCAGTCAAAAAAATATATTTTCAATAGAAATGTTAATTTCAAACTGAATAGTTGAATTTGTTTACAAAAAATGTTGACTTCTTAACCAGAAAAGAGCAATTTTCAAAAAAAAAGTTCAATTTTTCAAGCAAAAAGGATAATTCTTCAACGAAATTGTTGAATTTTAACAAAATAATTAAATTTTTCAACAGATAATTAGGATTGGCGAAGGAAGTTTAAATAGATGATAGATTACTTAGATGAGGAAGGGAGAATTTTGAGAATTTTGCTTGATGCAAGTATTTTCACAAGTTGTTTTAAAACTTATTTTCAAACTTCTATGATAGATTGGCCAAAGTAACATATATGCCATCACAAAAATCCAAATTTAAAAATTCAAATTATATTCATATAATTTTAGAAAAACGTATTGGATAAAGAACCCTAACAGCCGATTGAGTTTCTTTGATCTTTCCTTTTCGAAAATAGTTGTTGCTTGTTAAAAAAGGGTTTAAAATATCTTCCGAAAAAATGAGATTTTTGACGCGATCTCTGGTAATTAAGATGCTTCGGCATTAATTCCTGTGGACCGGCACTAAGTTAGGTTCACGTAATAACAGTAAGTCAGCAGTGGCGCCAATAAGCTCGTGCGCTCATCCTTATAAGGCCAGACTTCAAAGACCAACAGTATAACGTTCCTTAGATCCTCAGTGAGGTGCAGCTCCTCTCTCATCTATGCCCTAACTCTATGGAACATGTGCCACACTGAAAGAGCCAATTACTCATGGCCGAACACACCAAGAAAGTGTTATTATACTATAATAAAGCAAGAACAGCTTCTGCAACAACTACGTGTCTTGTATCTTGTACCAATTCCTAGATAAAAAAACATCTCTCCCAAAAATGTAGGCAACTCTGTGTCAAATACAAGGATTAAAACATTATTTTAAGTGGCAGCCACCCGCCTACAAAAAAGGTTCTCGTAACCGATCCAGGCGGTAAATGAGTCTTTCAAATAACCCCATCATATACATTTTTTTCTCTACTGCTACCCCTTCTTTCACCTACTTCTCCCTCAATCCCCTTCCCTCCTTTCACTTCACTTACTTCCCTCCCTTCCCCCCTATATTTCCCATTACTTCCCTAAACTTCCATACTTTTCTTCCCTTTACCCCTTCTCTTACTTCTATACAACATACTCCTTCACTACACACTTCTCATCACCACACTTCTCATCACCACACTTCCCCGCGCCTACTCAACCATACTTCCTACTACTTACAACACTACCCAATCCCCCCTCCTCCCTTCCAATCCTTCACCGACCCTCGCTACAATCACACAATGTCCTACCCCTCTCTTTAACTACTTTCCCACGCCATCACGCCTCCTCCCACTCACGTTCCATCCCTAGATCTGTGATTGTTCATATTTTACTCTTAACCTCAGAATCCTAATATATGACTTCACTTTTGTTCTTGAAGCTTTGTCCCCTTATTTAGGACATCCTACTCTGAACCTCGAAGTCTCATGTTATCACTGAACCCTCCCTATTGTTGAGATTTAAGCTTGAACTCCTGAATTTTGGTTGTTGTAAAAGGGCGAATTAGGGTGGCCCCTAAAAAGGCTTTTTTTCATTTTGTAGTCCTACAGAATAGTTCTTTTGGTGTCAGAATGATCCCTTATTTGTGACAGAATAAAAAAAATTAGGCACCTGTTTTTGTAATTTGAAAGTTTAATTTTTTTAAATCATCGATTTTTGTTTTATAATACTTTGGCATACTCTTCTCTAAGTATATATATATATATATATATACCATTTAGATTTTTGAAAAAAAGTATTTAGAAGTCCCCCAAGATGGCTTATGGAAATAAAATAATAATTTTATTTATGTAACTAATTGCCTTCCTTAACTCTTTATTCTTTAATTTTTTTGCCTCAATGTGAACTAAATTAAGAGAAGCCAATGAGAAAATACAACTATTTTTTATTTAAGCTAATTATTTTTTATTAAAGAATTTAGTAGTTATATTTTTGGTTCAGAACTTAACATTTGTTAATAAAAATTATGTATTTCTTTGAAAATTAAATTATATTACTAAAAATTTAAATATGCTCTTACAAAGTTAGATTGTTTGGTCAAAAATTCAATTGCTTTGTTAAAAATTCGCCTCTTAGATTAAAAGTCTAACTATTTGGTTTTAAATGCAGCTAGTTTTTTTAACATCCAATACCTTTTCGTCGAAAATTTAATTTAATTTTTTGAATATTCGCCTCTTGGATTAAGAATTTGTCCTTTTGGATTAAAAACTAATCTTTTTAAAAAGAAAAGTCACCCTTCTTGGCTGAAAATGAATGCTTTTGTCGAAAATTTAACTGTCTCCTAACAAATTTGCCAGGCTGGCTAAAAAATGCTAGTATTTGTTTAAAAATCCGACTCTTTTTGGTTTAAGTTAAATATTTCCTGTTTAAAAACTCGAAATATTGGTTAAAAATTCACCTTTGTAGGTTAAATATTCAACTATTTGGTTAAAGAGCCATTATTTTGTTAAAAATTCATCTTTTTCGCTTGACAGTGTAATTACTTGTTTCTAAATGCAGCTTGTTAGTTGCGAATTAATTATTTTTGGTTTAAATTTAATCTTTTATGAATCAAAAGGGAAATTTGTGTACCAAATTTATCTTTTCGATTTCAAAACACTAAAATCTTTTCTAAAAAATGAATCTTTTTAGCTTAAAAGCTTAACTTTTTTGTGCAAAAAGAAATTATTTTGGTAGAAATTTCGTCCTTTTTGGTAAAAATCATGTTTTTTTTTTTAAAATGCCATTGATTGGTTGAAAATTTACAATCTGCTTCCGCTGACGATTCAACTAATTTATTTAAAACTAGTAGTTTTTTGTTGAATTTAACTGTTTTTCATTTAGAATAAGAATCTTTTGGGGTAATTTATAAACTATTCGATTTTTTATTCAGGATTCATATCGGGTTGGAGATTCAATTATTTTATAGGAAATTTAAGTATTTTATTAAAAAGTCATATTTTTAAAATAAAAATTTGTATTTTTTGATAGAAAATTGGCCCTCTGGGATGAACAAATCATGTTTTTTTTTAGAAAAGTAATTTTTTTCTTTGGTTGAAAATTCAACTGTCATCTAAAAACTTTGCCAGCTTATCTTGAAAATTAAACATTTTTTCAAATCAAACTATTTTTGGTCAAAGTCAACATTTTGTGGAAAATCCACCTTTGTAGGTTATATATATATTCATCTAATTGGCTAGAAATTCAATTATTATGTTAAAAAAAATCGTTCATGTTGAAAAAATCATCTCTTTCGCTTAGAATTGTAACTATTCGGTTAAAAACGATACGGTTTGGGTGAAAATGAATATTTTTTGGTAGTAAAGGAACCTTTTTGTTAAAAATTAGGCTTCTCGGGATTAAAAGTATATGTTTTAAAAAATCCACTTTTTTTAGCTTCAAAAATTAACTTTTTTGTGCAAAAAGGCCATTCTTTTAGTAAAAAATTAATCTCATTTAGTATAAATTTAATTTTGTTCAGACAAAAATGCAATCGATTGGTTGAAAAATAATACACTTTTTTGGTTGAATTAACTGTTTTCTGGAAATTTAAGTAATTATCTAAAAGTTAGTTTTTTGATTGAGTATACATTTTAAAAATAAAAAATTCAATTGTTATGTTTTTGGCCAAATATTAATATTTGTTATCAAAAAATGCAACTAGTTAATTGAAAAATAATATTTTTGGTTAAAAATTCATCAACTTTTTTTAAATGCAATATTTTAATTTCTCTGTTATAATTTATTTTTAAAATTAATAATACATTCCTTTGTTCCTGAAAAACAATACAACAAAATAATCTTTTTGTACGAAAAATTTGAATCAAAAGACGAGATGACACAATAACGAATTTGAGTTTTCTAAAATCATTTCAGCCTCTTAAAAAATAATTTATTAAAGCTAAAACTAATAGCAAATTATTTTTCTCAATAAGAAATATAGTCTTTTGATAATTTTATAATAATCTTTTCATTCGAAATTTTCTTTTTATCACACTAATTCCGTTTTCCCACATAACCCTATCGACTATATAACGTATGTCATTAAGTTTAAAATAATGAGTATGTGAAATTGTCTCACAGAGCAGAAATTATTGAACCGAAGTTCTAGTTTTTGAAGGTTCTCCATCGTGCTATTCGTTATGAATCCAGGAAGATCAAACTGGAGTTCATAACGATTCACTGACCGAAAGGTACACCTGCAGCACTCTAACTGCATCTCGTATTTCCCATATATAACATATTCTACGTATATTCTATTTGCAAAGCGAATATTGCAAATTTCTACATATCTATATATTGACTCTAGTTTTAATTTCAACATATGCAACATTTGACATTTGATATTCACACGTGTAACTCAGAGATACATATACATTTTCAAACTGCAACAATACTCGCTTTAGATACAGCAATATCGATTGCCCTATATGATTAATAAATGTAAACATAAGTGAAGGATTGCAGTACAGAGATAGATAACAACCTTTTAATAAAAAACGTTTTTTACATTCTCATCAGAGAAGGTATTAGATTTGTGTGAAATTTGACCCCCCCCCCCTCGAGTTTTCGTTAAATATCAAAGTTTTGAGACCCCCTGAATCCGAAAAACAGGTTTTTACGAAGGTGTCTGTCTGTATGTCTGTCTCTGAACACGATAACTTTTGAAAAAATTAATCTTTTATATTTGCCTTTCGTACACTCATTTAGTATTGAGTTTAGGTCAAGTTCGTTAGCCAGCCATTTTGGATAAAAATTTAAAAAGTGGGCACATTTTGAATATTTTTGAGATCACTTTTTTTAAAATTCAAAAATTATCTGTACGGATATTCATAGTATTCGAAATGGCAAACAATTTATCCTTATTAGTATTTTTAAAAAAGCAAGAATATCATAACAACTTTTTAAATTTTCTTGAAAACTCCAAAATTCAAACTTTGGCAGCATGCAAAATAATAAAAAATCCAAAAATTACATTTTTTGGCCAAACTATGCAAAATACGGTAGAAGATGAAAATACAAAAATTTTGCATTTGAAAAAAATCTACATATTTTTAATCAACCGCTTTTTGATAGGATGCGTAGTTTTGGCTTTAATCATGAAAAACATAATTAACAGTAAAAAAAATCTGCCCGCTGCGTGGGCACATTCTGATCGCAACTTTTGTCTTTTAATTTCTTTTTCGTCTCGTGTGTAGGGTTTCAAAAAATTTAACTTTTCATGTTTTAATGCTATTTTTTTACGACTAAAACTAAAAACAGATCTATCGAAAAATTATTCATCACAAATAAATCATTTTTACATTCTCATCAGAGAAGGTATTAAATTTGTGTAAAATTGGACCCCCTAGTTTTTGTCAAAAGGTCCACGTTTTCAGACCCCCTGAATCCGAAAAACAGGTTTTTACGAATGTGTCTGTGAGAACGATAACTTTTGAAAAAAATTGGTCTATTAGATTGCCCTTTGGTATACTTTTTTAGTGTTCTAAGTTAAATGACGAGTTTGTTAGTCCGACATTTTGGACAAAAAACTAAAAGTGAGCCCATTAAAAAATTTTTGAGTACATATTTTTTCATGTTTCAAAAATTCTCTGTACAGTCGTTCATAGTAGTTGAAAAAAAATTTTACTTTTCGATAGCCATACAAGATTATCATATCAAGTTTTGAATTTTTTGAAAAAATTGAAAATTATAATTTTGACCACACAAAAAATAATCAAAAATTGCATTTTGCGGTCAAACTATGCAAAATAGGAAAAAAATTATAAGACAAACATTGTGCACCCAAAAAATATTTACAAATTTGTTTCACTTTTTTATAGGACACGTAGTTTTTGTTTTATTTATAGAAAACATTGAAAATACAAAAATTAAATTTTTCGACACACGACACAAGCTAAGAAAAAATAAATAGATAACATTTTTTCACCGAAAGTAGAGCAAAAAAAGTTTTATCAATGGTTTTTTTTACATTCTCATCAGAGAAGATATTATATATGTGTAAAATCTGACAATGACCCCAACCCAGTTGTTGTCAAATGACAACGTTTTGAGACCCCCTGAATCCAAAAAATAAGTTTTTACGAATGTGCCTGTCTGTCGGTCTGTCTGTATGTTTGTATGTATGCCTGTCAAGTTCGTTTAGCCAGCCATTTTGGATGCAAATTCAAAAAGTGAGCGTATTTTGAATATTTTTGAGACCACTTTTTTCAAGATTTAAGAATCCTTTGTACGGTCATTAATAGTATTTGAAGAGTCGAGCAATTTATCCTTATAACTTTTTTCATCAAATAAAAAATTATTAAGAGTTATAGCATTTACAAAATAGCCAAAAAACACAAGAAAATGAACCTTTTGAGTTGAATAACGGACGATGTGAAAAAATGGCAAGAAAGGAAAAAGTTTGACTTCTAAATGCCTTAGAAGATTATCATAACAACTTTTTGAATTTTCTTGATAAATCGAAAATTCAAATTTTGACAGCATACAATATAATGGAAAATCCAAAAGTTACACTTTTGCATGCAATAATTTCACAGTATTTCAATGTTTCTCAAATATATTGATGCATTTTCAAAAAATAAATATGTATACATTATTATTTAGAAGCTAAAAACGGTAAGGCTGGTCAGCAGACAGCATGTGTAAAGTTTAAATCATAAAAAAACATTGGAAATGAGAAAATTATGTTTATGGAAAAGCGACAAAAGTTAGAATAAAAATGTAATAACAACATTTTTTAAAGAATGCGCATTTTGGTTTTTAAACAGGACTATGAAACTTCGTTTGCTTTATTACCAATGCAAATTTGAAAATTCATCTTCTTGTTAAAAAAATTGAATTTGAGGAGTTAACATTCCTTTGTGTCTGTAAAAAATTTGTCTTTGTTGTTTAATTTTTTTTAGTTTGTTAAGAGTCGAACTAATTTGTTAAAACTTCATAGATGTTTTGCAGATTCACTCTTCGCTTAAAAAT
This sequence comes from Belonocnema kinseyi, assembly GCF_010883055.1. Lineage (NCBI taxonomy): Eukaryota > Metazoa > Arthropoda > Insecta > Hymenoptera > Cynipidae > Belonocnema > Belonocnema kinseyi. The sequence continues at coordinate 46,998,413 of NC_046660.1, forward strand.
TTAATTACTTTGTTAAAAATTCAACTCTTTGGTTGAAAATTCAAATACACTGTTGAGGATTAATATTTTCGGGTAGAAAATTAATCTTTACATGCTGGAAATTCGACTATTTTGTTAAAAAATAATTTTTGCTTGTCGAAAATAAATAAAAATGAAACGCTCAAATTATAAATTGAAATTGTTTTACTGCGTTTGTAAATGATTCTATGTTAAAAATGTTATAATACTAAAATTCTGGTCGTTGAAGATTACTTATCAGGTAAAATAAAAAATTTATCAGGAAAAATCAGAGAAAAGTGAGGGAATTTTTAAAATAAAGTTTTGCAGCCATGCTGATGTAAAATTTCCAAAATTTTCTAGAATATTCCTGACATGTCTAGAAAATTGTCTAATAAAATTGCCTAAAAAGAATTTTTTTAGCTGATCTCAAATCCTAAAAAAAAATCAATGATAGGAATAATTTAGTTGGTTCGTATTAGGGGTTTGATCCTCCCTTATCAGTGCGACTTCATAAAAAACAATGAAGACGAGGGGAGAGCTTTGATCAAGGAAAGAGTTTGGTCACGTTCAAGAAAGACGTTCGTCGATTAGGCGATGAAAGGTCATTGGTGCCTGCTATGATCATATCGTGCAATTTTATCATAGAGGGAACCCTTACTTAGAAAAGGAAGAAAGTAAAGGGGACTTTCTAGATTTCCAAACCTCAGGAAAGGACGTGCAAACGATCCCCATATTGGTGCCTTCCTTTTAACACAAAGTGCCGGGCTTACCCTCTTTTGTATAAAAAGAAAGATAAAAAAGCAAATAATTGTCTCATTTTAAAGGATGGAAATCTAAAGCGATTCAATTTTGTCTTAAAATTGGATAGGTCGAAAGCTTTCATTCGAAATTAATAAGTATAATTTTCAAATTCGTTGAATCAATTTTTTCATATTGAAGCTCCTACGAAGCTCAGTTTAAAAACAGAGTTATTTTTTGGCGGAAAATAAAGTAAATGTAGTTCAATATCTTATATTTATTCTATAGATAAAATTATATTGAAATTAATTAAAAACGTTAACTTGAGGTTTGTGAATTTTGTAAAAGCTCGCTCTCTAGCGGCAAAGTTCGATAATTTCTTAAAAAGTTTAAAAATCACTTTAATATTTCAGACTTCACACTCTTTTCACTTTGATTATCTTTTCCAATTTTTAAAGAATTCTTTTGTTAAAGTGTTTTAAACAAATTACCGTTTCGTCTCTTTTTCTTGTTTTTGGTTTAAATGTGAACTGAATTAATTTAACTCAATAAGAAACTCTATAACTACATTTTTAGAGTCTATTGTTATATTTTTGGAATGCAATAAATCTCGTTTGGTTAAAACTATATTCAACTTTTAGAAAATTATCTTAGTTGAAAAATAATCTTTTGGGTTGATGCTGAATCCTATGATTGAAAAGTCATTTTTTAACATTCATTGTTTTAGTTGAAAATTCATATTTTTGGTTAAAAAATTAACTATTTTGTTAAAAATTTATATTTGAATTATAACATATTTTTTAGTTTAAAACTCAACTTTTGTTCAATTATTTTTATTTTGAATTAAACTGTTTTTTATTTCGAATTAAAATCTGTTTCGGTTGAAATAACTACTATTACATATTTTTCTGAGAATTGATATTTTTCCGTTGAAAACCAAATCACTTAGATTAAATTTAAACTACTTGAAAAAAATTTGGAACATTAGTTTTTTGGAAAATTGGTCTTTTTGCTTGAAAGCCCAACATTTTGGTAGGAAAATAAAATATTTAGTTGAAAATTAACTTTTTTCATGAAAGTTCATATCTATGATTTAAAAAATTCAATTCTTTTTTATAGATTTTTTTTGTGTGTATAAAATGCATTTTATTATTGCAAAATTTTAAATTTTGTTTTGCAGTTTAACTATTCGGTTTAAAGCTAATTTTTTGTCTAATAATTCGACTGCTTGGTTAAAAGTTTAACTACTTTGCAAAAAATAAATTTTTTGAATATTGATTCGTTTTTTTGTTGTTCAATATTCATTTTTTGTTCCGAGAATGTGACTATTCCATATTGTGTTGTAAATTTATCCTTTAGAAAATAAAAATTCAACACTTTGGTAGAAAATTCCTGCCTTTTGTTGGAAATCTGTCTTTTTGAAGAATAATCACGTTTTTTGAAAATTCAATTTCTTCTTCGAGGATTGAACTATTCGCTTAAAAAATTCGTCTTTTTTGGTTATATTACATTGATGAAAATTTAAAAATAAAAATTTCTTTACAATTAGGAATTCTGCAATTTTAAAGATTTACGTATGAAAATTTGTTTTTAATTTAAAAAATTTTTATTAAATTTTTAATTTTTGAATTTTGACTTTACTTTCGAATTCAGTGACCCCAAAAACCCCAGGATGCAAATGTTCAGGATAACAAATTTTTCTGCCATTTTGGGCACTTTTTGTCGAATTCTCTCTATCAGCGAAGGGGTTATAGCTGTAATTTTGATAATTAACGCTAAAAATTTCATTAACTTGAAATGCTTAGAATTGAAAACTTGACTTTTGGTTTTCAAAATAGTTGAAATTTAAGAAGTTTTATTTATACATTAATTTTCTTTGGAAATTTCTTCAACTTGGAAGATTTAAAATCGAAACCTTGGTGTTCACTCTTCAAAATCATCCAAATGTAAGAATTTTTATTTATGCATTATTTTAGTTTAAATTGATAAGTTCCTTGACTTGACTTGTCACTTTTAAAAATAAAAGAATTTTAAAATGCAAATCGTTAAAATTGAAGAATGTCCCATTGTGAATCTTAAAAATTGAACTAATTAAAAAAACATTCAAACACAAATAATTTAAAATTATACAAATTTTAAACTGAATAATATAAATTTGATTCACTAAAGTTGTTTACTAATTTCAATCAGTGACTGAATTGTAGCTATGAATTAGTTATTTTTACTGATTCATCAGTAAGAAATAACAAATTCATAAGCTAAAATTTAATCGCTTTTTGAAATTACTAAATATTCTAACCGATTAGGATTTCGAAAAAAGGTCCTTTAATTGAAAATCTTCAAGATAGACCAGAGTCCAGAGTGACATTAAATTAAAAATTTTTTTCTCTTTGCGTCTAATTGCTGCTGGCATATTATCTTATATTTAAATAAAAATTACAGATTACTCAAAGCAATGGAATCTTTTTTGGCAGGTTCTTAATAATCCTACATAGAATATTATTTTTCGTGGACTCGATTTTGGAAATAAAGAAAGGAAGAATATCTGCAAATGTCTGAAAAGGTCGATATAGATGCTAAAAGTAGGAATCGATGGTCGTCGTTTTCTGCAATTTTCTATTTAAGCGATCCTCCTTTTTATTTGAGTTGTGCCTGCTACTGATCTTGCAAAAGCAGATATCTCGTTCTACTTAAGAACCAATCTCCCAGACATGATCAGAAACTGCATGGTAGCCGGGGGGAGCCTCTTGTCTTCAAAGGATCTAGGTTCAAATTGACAACTTCATTTGTAGTTGCGGATGACGTCAAGTTGTCGAAGAGTAAGGTTTCTCATTATCCCGATGATTGCGATGCAAAGCGGAAGTAATTATTGCTTCAATAGCCGGCCCTCTCTACTCACGTAACATACCAACAGCATATACCGCTGTTGATATCCCGGTTAAGAAAAAAGAATAATGAGAAAATAAAATAGCTTGATACTATCACGAAAGTTTGTTCCTCGATCATCCTTTAAGAAAGGAAATACTACTATAGGAAAATCTCAATATTGTTTTCAGCAAAATTAGGTAACTTTTGTTTTTTCTTAATAAGGGAAGATCCGTGTCATATAGGAAAAAATTGGATCTTTAGTTTTTGCATTTTTTTGTCAACAATATTATGGAATATTTCTGTATTTTAAGTACTAAGTTGTATAGTTCGTTGAAAAGCACTAAATTGGTCACTTCAATTAAAATGATTATAATTTAATTAAATGAAATGAAATTAATGTTTTGGATAGAAAAATTATCATTGGCGAGTTATATTTTTAACAAAAGAAAAAAGATTAAATTTTCCAACCGGAAAAAAACAATAACTAAATTTGAATCCTCAGTTAGAAAAATGAACTTTTAAAAAAACAATTCAAGTCGCAGCTAAGCAGTTGAAGTTTTACCCCAAAAAATAGTCAACTTTTCTGTTAAAGAAATGTACTTTCAAACAAAAGGGAAACAAATTACAAACCAAAAAGATGAATTATTTCCAACTAAAATCCAGTAAAATAATGTCACATAAAAAATAGAAGAGAAAATAATATATTCGAAATTTAATATTCCCGCAATCAGAAGTGGCCGGCTATTTAAAATTCACGAGTAATCAATATATGATCCCACCGAATTACAAATTCCCGATAATATAAAATTACTAAAATAAAATTATTTTGAATAGGTGAAAATTTAATTGCCTGTAAGTGGAGGCAACTTGAAGAAGAATTTTCAACAATTAAAAACTGATTTTTCTTCCATTTTAAGTTGTTGAATTTTCTTAAGCTATTAGTATTTGATTTTTCAACCAACAAATTTCAACTGTTTGAAATACAATTTTTAATTCTGTTTAATTTTTAATAATTGAATTTTCAACTTTTGAAAATTGAAAATTTGAATGTTCTAAAGTTGAATTTTCAACAGTTCAAAATTTAACAAAGAATTTTGTTGTACAACAACTTCAACGAATAAACTTTTTAATTTATAAAAAGGATAATTTAAAAAGAATCCAATTTTTTGGAAAAGGTTCTAATACCGAAAGTACTTATGTTCTAAAAATAGAAGAAAATAGTTGAGATTTTTTAAAATTCTTATTAATTTCCTACTGAAAGTCCACTGGATGAATATTACATCACACTTTTTCAAAGGATCTCTACGATTCGAGACCCCCTGAATCCGAAAATCAGGTTTTCACGATGGTGTCTGCCTGTCTGTCCGTTCGTCCGTACGTCCGTAAACACGATAACTCTCGAAACAATGAACGAATCAAATCCATTTTTGGCAAACTTTTTCTAGGTCCTAAAAGAAAGAACGAGTTCGTTAACCAGCCATTTTTGAAAAAAATTGAAAAAGTGAGCGCATTTTGAAAATTTTTGAGATAACTTTTTTCTGAATTTGAAAACTCTATGTACGGATATTTATAGTATTGAAAAGAACAAACAATTTATCTTTATGATTTTTTCGATAAAAAGAAAATTCGCAGAGTTATAGCATTTTCAACATTTTTTAAATTTCTTTTTGAAATCCCTACAAGATTATTATAACCAATTTTTGGATTTTCTTCAAAAAATGAAAATTCAAATTTTGATTGCACAAACAATAATGGAAAATAAAAAATTCCATTTTGTTGACAAACTATGTAGGATACGAAAAAAGATGAATTAACAAAAATGGTTCTTGATAGGACGCGCACTTTTTGTTTTATTCATGAAAAATATCGTTGCAAAAAGTAAAATAAAAAAAAAATTTTTGGAAAAACGACGAAAGTTACGAGAAAAAAAATCCAACAAAACCTGTTTACAAATGTCTGTCAGAAATAGAGCGCGCAGCGCGAGTGTCACGATGAGAATGTGTACCTCAAAGCCTACAGAGCTTTGAGAAACTTAATATTTGACTATACTTAATTAAGTAGACAATTCAGAATATGAAGACGCATATCAGTACTGCCATCTAAAAGAGATCTTTTTGATAAAGTTTTTTTCAAGCATTCCAAATGCAACGAATAAATATCCGAGTGTGTAAAATGATGTAAATATAAAATTTTGAACAGTGCATTTTAATAAAAGTTTCGTTTTTACTGATATTTCTTCAACTTTCAACAGTTCAAAATTCAAACGTAAAAATTCAGATCCAGAAAATTCACCTGTTGCGAATTCCATTTTGCTCAATTTTCAAGAGTTGAAAATTACATTCTCATTTTTTTTTAAATATTTAACATTTTGAAATTCAATAGTGTAAAATTGAAGATAATTCAAGTGTTAAAAATGTAATTGCTGAAATGTGGAGAAAACTTCAAATTGAATTTTTAACAGTGGAAAAAATTTGAAAACCGTAGAAAACAGTTAAATTTTCTTAAATTTTTATTAGTTAAAATTTCAATTAATAAAAAACTAATTGTCGAAAAATAAATTTGCAATTCACTTCAATCTTTTACCATTTTAATTTAATTTGCAAAAATCGGGGTTTTTCAAGATTTTCTTTTTTTTTAAATAATTGGAATATTTATTTTCTAAATTCTTATGTTAAATATTATAAATGCAACAATTTTAAGAATTGTTTTTAATACAAAATTCGATTGTTTTTCAGCTGTTGTAAATTGAAAAAATTAAACTTTTAAGTTTTCTACCCTTCACAGCAGTCCAAACTTCAACTAATGGAAATTTAATTGTTTGTAAACTCTACTGTTTAAAGTTGAATAAAACGTCAAATTTAGTTCTTAACAGTTAAAAATAAAACCTCAAATAGTCGAATTGTTGTTTTAATTGTCCATAATCGAAAATTCTTTGGGTTTAAAAATTGAAAATTCGAAGTGTAAATTTTATTTTTCTACTGTTAAAAAATTAAAATTATGTATACAGCAGTTGAACTATTGAAAATTCAACAACTGAAAATTGAAAAAACTTACAATTTAATTTTTAACAGCAAAAAATTAAATTCTAAACAGTGGTATTTTCAACTCAACTGTTTAAAATTTAATTTTTAACTACTAAAAATTCAAGAAGTTTAAAAATTTAATTTTCTATTGTTATATTTAGAAAATTTAAAAACTCAACTGTTGAAAATTTAATTCATTCAATTAATTGAAATTAATAGTCACCCGATAGGGATTTAGCAAGGAAGTAATGAGATTTAAACCAAAATCCCAAGCCTGATCCTCTGAGCTCGTGAAATCCTATAAGTTTCTCTCAAACCCCATAAAATCCGTTATTATCAAATGAACAATTTTGAAAGCTCGTGAAAGTCCATAAATTTTTATAAATAATACGGAATGCCTAATAATATAAATGTGTTCAAATTACTTTACAGTCTTAAAGTTTCTTTGAAATATTTAAAAATATTTTTCAATCCCCAGAAATCCTTTAAAATTCCTTAAAATGTTTTGAATCCTATGAAATCTCTCGAAATCTTTGGAAGTCACAACCAAAATTGAAATTTTTTAGAGTAAAAAAATTACAGTTGAAAATTTCATTTTAGTATAATTATTTAGACATTTTTTATGTGTCGTATCTATCCTGATAAAAGCTTTTCGTAATTCACATAAGGAACACGAATGTCTGACCATACACTATTTCCTCTACAGAAAATATGTACTCTGCTGTACATTTCTACTCAATTTGATCCTTCCAGTAAAAAATTTAGAGCCAGAAATAGCTTGTATTTTTAGTTCTCATTTAAAAAATATATTATTCATTAAGTAAATTTTTATACTTAATGAATATCTAATTTAATATCTAATGAAATTACTGGCTGACAATACATTACGTTTTCTACGTAATTCGAAATTCGAGCTGAAGAAAAGAACATTTATTTTGCAACAAACTAATCTAATACAATAAATAAAATAATATTTACCAACCAGAATCAAAATTTCAACTACACAGAGAGCGTCTGCGCGTTGTAAGTAAAGTAAGCGAATACTCGCAGCACAATCTGAAAATAATAAGACGCGTCTTGTTTGAGCTCTAACTTGAAACTTTTCCATCAAATCTCGTTTAGCACGAAATCGTATTTCAGATAGAATTAAAATTCAATTTCCAGGACACAAATTTCCTCACCTGAGTTTCACTTTTGGAGTTCTGAGAACTGTTTTAATCGAATTTGCTTATAAAATATTCTCAGGATTCAATTGTATGTTCATCATTCTAGTATCTCCTCTTGTTTCGAAAACTTGACTCCTTCTTTCTTCCTTTGAAAATAAAATTATTATAGAAGAAAATGTGTTAAATTTATTCCTGTCATTAGATCAGAGATTGGGCCAAAAATGTTAGGGGTAAAACAGTAGATGAAGGAAATGAAAGGTAGAGGCATAAACTTTAATGAATATCCTGTGTAGTTTAAACCAGGAGACAATTTCCGAAGATTGCCTTGTTTTCTTAATCAAGCTTAATATTTCATTTGTGGTATTGCTTTTTACTTCTGTAGATAATACTAGTGCTACATTTGATTTTTTCCTATACAACGATACAAATTAAATAAAAATATTAATCTTAGTAATGAAAATATAAAAAGATATTGATCAAAAGGCTATTCATTGTTTGTTATTATGATAATTTTATCAATATCAATGGGGCAAAACGAAATAAACTTTTAATCGAATTTTTTAATCTAAGATCATTAGTTATCCGACTTACTTTTTTAAAATTATTGAACGTTTCTGTATTTTAAGTGCTAAGTTGCATCGTACTGCAAACGGTTTTAATCCATAAAACATCTTAAAATAATTTTAAATATTTTTGAAAACTTCAAAGTGCTTAAGAATCTATCATCACTAATTAAACAATTTTAAAACCGCTTAAAATCCCATAAGTTTCGTTTGAGTAATTTAAAAAGCCTAATATATTTTTAAACTTATCGAAATGATTTGGAATTTTCAAAGTCCCATTAATATATTTTAAAATATTTTGCAATCCCCATACTCTGTGATCTCGAGGCATAGAAGCTTAGAGCTTTAAAAAAAGGGATCTGAGATCTTAGATCTCGCTCTAAAATGTGATAAAATCAAGGATCAGTGCCGTGAATTAATCTCTCGAAATTTCAGTCCATGCAGAAATTCTCCGAACTTCTTTAAAATGTTTAGAAACCACTTTAAATTAGTGAAATACTTGATATTTAAAAATACTTGGACCACCCTTCAAACCTTTTAAAGTACTTTAGGTCTATAAAAATTATTTGAATCCCTTGAGAGCGTACGAAATTAGAATTTTTACAAATTTATTAAAATTTCTTTTAATCGCTTGAAGTCTTCTAAAATTAGTCAAAAATCAGTGCAAAACCTTTAGATTCTTCAAACAACATTTTAAATCGATTAAAACTCATAGATATTCTCTAAAGGTTTTTGAATATTTTACAATTCTTCGCATATTCATTAGATATTATTTGAAATGGGTTGATATATTTTTAGATTCTTGAAAGCCCATAACGTTCTTTGCAAACTCTTAAATCTTAAATCCCTTAAAATTCTTTGATATTCTTTGAAGAAATGGTTTCTTGAATAAAAAAATAATTTTACAAATTTTGACGTACTTTTAATTAAGCTTATTCTAATTTAATTATTTAAAATTAATTAAAAGTTTTGGATAGAAAATTTATCATTAAAAATTGATTACTTACGACAGGTAAAAAAGATTAACAAAAGAAATAAAAATTTCAACCCAGATAGAAAGCAATAGCTAAACTTGCAGTAAATCCTCAATTAGAAGTGTCCGGCTATTTAAAATTCACGAATAATAAATTTCTCGAACATTTATGATATGGCCGAATTACGAATTCCCGATGATATAAAATACCTGAAATAAAATTATTTTGAGTAGGTGAAAATTGTATTGCCTGTAAGTGGAGCCAACTTCAAAAAGAATTTTCAATAATTGAAAATTGCATTTTCTTCAAACCAACCCTGGGAAACTTCTCCAGTTATCAGATTCCCGAATCTAAATAAATTATGTATTGTCAAATAATAAAATAAAAAAAGAATGAATCAAATTAAATACTTTTTTATTGAAATATGTATTACTTTATTATTTATTTATTAATAAAACAATCTTGTTTACGGCAATTTGTCTAAATTGGCAATTTTATAGTATGAGATATTCTATATTTTTTTCAGAAAAGTGTGTGGGTTTCTTAAACTATCTCAAAATAAATAATGCACACTTCTCAAGTTATTAAGAACTTAACTATTAAAAATAGAAGAAAACCTTAAATTAAATGTTCAGATGCTGACAATTGAAGACAATTCAAGTGTTTAAAATTGGAGAAAATTAAATTTTTAAGTTTTCTAGTATTATAGTTAAATTTTATTAAGTCAAAAAAATATTTATTAATTTAACTAATTAATTAATTAAATTTTTTATTTAGTTCAATTTTCAACTGTACACAATTAAATGTTAAGTACTCAATAGCTGTGAATTCAATTTTCAACTACTGAAAATTCAAATGTTGAAAATTGAAGAAAATTACGAATTAAATTTGTAGTTATTGAATTCAGAACAGTTGAAAACTCAAATTTAAAAGATTAAAGTTAACTTAAAATTGAATTCTCAACAGTTAAAAATTCAAATGTTGAAACGTGAACTATTAAAGATTTGTTAAGATTAAAAACGCAATTTTTAAATTTAATTTGTCACATCAATAGTCATCCCACGGGCATTCAGTATCGAATATATTTCAATGAAAAAAAACTCATGGTAAATAAAAGAAAAAAACTCCACGTACGAAGAGAAAAAATCAATACACACAGAACAGTGCATGGGTTTCTTAAAAAATCTAAAAATAATTCATGTATTCCTTCTATGCTGAATGAATTTTTTTTTAATTTAACAAGCGCGCCGTTATTGTTTAAAAAAATCTGTTTTAGTTTTAGATATTTACTTGGAAACCTCTCAATATAAAAGTAAATTCCAAAGTAAAAGGTTTTCATTGTGTTTTTATTTAAATCTTTGTAGCTTTTTCAGTCAAAAGAACCGTAATATTAAAAAGGAAATGTTCATAAATAATCATGTGCTTTTCTAGTTTTTTTTCGAAAAATGTCTCATAATGATGTTATTCCAGAAATTCTTAGAAATAAGTTCTACTTCTGTATCAATTAGGCCAGTATGTTTCGTTATTATCTTCTATATTATGTATGACAATAAACTTAATATTTATTTTCTTTATTATAACAATTTTAATGTGTTTACTGTAGAAAGTTTCACACCTAAAAGAACTAATTCTAATAAATGTTTATTTTTTCTGTTTTAGGTGAGTTCTCTTCCATGATTTTCAACGAACTGTGAGAAATTAGTTATTAATTATTTCAAGGTATCAAATAACTTGGAAAACCTGGAATTTTCAGGGAAATTCATTCGAGAGCGTGTTAAATTTTTATGAAAATTATAATACAAAATTAAGTCTCAATGTATCTTAAGTTGTAAAAGTAACTTTAAATTACTGCATTCATTTATTTAGTTAAAAATTTATTTTATATTTGGTTAAAACTTAATTTTCTCAAGTGAAAATTTAAATATTCTATTTATGTTTATAATGTATATTTTTGAGTTGAAAATTTAAGTTATTGGTTAAAAATTCATCCTTCCTAGTAAAAGGTTATACTTCTTGGGTGAAAACTCATCTGTTTACTTGAAAATTGATCCTTCTACCTGAAAATTCGTCTTTCTCTGTTCAATTAATAAGCTTTGGATTTTTTAATAAAAACTGTTAAAATTCACCAAAAAAAAACATTAATTTTATACATTTTTTCCAACCTTTCTGTGGCTGAAATCTTTAGAACAATTTTTTTTAAGGAAATGTTTTTTAAACAAATAATTATATTTTAAGATTATATATTTATTTTTAAATTTCGAAACAGTAGAGTTGTAGAGAATGTTTTCTCAGAAAAAATAAACAAAAAACATGGTAAAAATGAATGTTTTTCTTGTAAATTTTAACATTTATCATAAAAAATAATTATTTTTATTTGAAATCGCATCAGTTATAATATTTTGGCTCTTAAATTTATAGAAACACAATTCTTTTTAGATATCTGACTTTTGGCACGACAACTAACTCAACATTTTTATATTTTTTGTTTGAAGTAGCAGCTATCAAATTCACTTAAATTTTTTCCGATTGGTAATTAAGTTTCTTTAAACTGAAAATGTAGTTATCAAAATTTAAGAAATTTAAATTCCTTCCTTCTCTTTTTCTTTCTTTCATCTTTTTTATTTTTATTAACATCAAATTACAATAAAATAATATTCAGAATAAAAATAAATAAAATTGCATTACCAACGTTTCGGTTCCTCGTACAGCACCCTTATCAAGGCAAGAACAATTTAAATGGTAGAAACTGACAGCACGTTCGAACAGGTGCTCTCTCTTTGATACCTGAGAAACTTTTCTTTCCTCTTTTTTATTTTCGTCTGAAAGATTTTAATTTTTTTTGTTATGGTTTTTTTAAGATTACAATAGGATTTTTTTTTTATTTGTTCGTTGTGGTCAAAATTAGGTCGTTGGATTCTTTTTTTTTTTAAACAGTATTTTGAATAAAAATGTAGTTATTCTATTTTTAGTTGAAAATTTATCCTATTTGGTTGACAACTGAACTGCTCTGTTAAAAAATATATTTATTTTTTTGTGATGAAGATTCATGATTTTAGTCGCAAATTCATCTCTTCAGTTGAAAATTTAACTCTTGTTGAAAATTCGCCTTTTTTGGTAGAATTCAACTTGTTTGGATTTATGGTATTTAGTTGTTGAAATATCAACTATTAGATTATTGTCTGAGATTTCATTCTTTTTGCTGAAAACTTAGCTGCTTAGTCGACAGTTAAACTTTTTTGTTAAAAATTAAAGTATTTCTTAAATTTTGTTTAAAGATTCATTATTTTGAATGAAAGTTGATTTGCTTGGTTAAAATTAACCTATTTTGTTAAAAATGACGTTTCTTGGTTTAAAATTATTTATTTAAAATAAAAATTTTCATGTTCTAGTTGGAAATTAATTTTTTTATTGAGAATTCATTTTTAAACTGAAAATTCAATTATTCCAGCTAAATATTTCGTAACTTTAATTAAAAATGCATTTCTTTGATTGGAAATAATTTTTTTTTCTTCAGGCAATTCAACTATTTAATTATTGGTTGAAAGTTTTCTTCTTTAGTCGAAATTTCATCTATCGTTCTGAAAATTTGTCTTCTCTGTAGAAAATTAATCTTTTTGCTTGTAAATTCATCTTCTTGGTTTAAAATTAAATAACATCAATTAAAAATTGATTATTTTATTTGAAAATTCATTATTTTGTTTAGAATTTTTTTTTAAATTAACTTTTTTCACTTCAACATTTAACTTATCCAGTAATATATTTCATCGCATTAGTTGAAAATACGAAAGCAACCAAAGGGATGCATTCCTCATCTCTGGCTTAATATTAATTTTTTTAAACTGAAAGTTAAACTACTCAATGCACTTTTGAAAAAATTAATCTTTATAATTAAAAATTTAACTAATCCAGTTGAATATACCATCATTTTAGTTGAAAATTCAGGGCTGGTTGATAATTTATCTGTTTCGTTTGAGGATAGAACTATCCAATTTTTTATGAAATATTGATCTTTTTTCAGACAAAATTCATGTGATTGGCTGAAAATTCGTCTTTTGTCCATAAATACATCTTTTTATTTAAAAATTAAAATATTCGAATTAAAGATTCATCATTTTTCATCATTCCAGTACAAGATTGATAATTTTAGTTGAAAATTCATCAGTTTAGTTAAAAATTCAACTATTTTGTTAAAAATTAGTTTTATTTGTTCAGAAATTAATTTCTTAAACTAAATGGTTAGCTATTTTTCTTAGTATTAGTTTTTGTTGTTAACAATTAACTTTCTTAACTGAAATTTAAACAATCTATTTGAACATTCTATAATTTTAGCTGAAAAAGCAAGTTTTACATAAAATTTTGAGAATTTAAATCATTTTAAAACAAATTAAATATTATACTCACATTTACTTTATTTAGCAAAATAACTATTTTTTTATCAAAGTTGATTTTTTGGGTTAAAAAGTCTGCTTGGTTGAACACTGAAGTACTTGGTTGAAAATTCATTTTTGGCTGAAAATATGATTCCATTTCAGATTAGAAATGTTTTCTTTTTTAGTTTAAAATTCGTCTTTTTTAGTAGAAAAACGTAAATACTTTGTTGAAAAAATAATTTATTTTGTTGATAATTCATAATTAATCTTTGTTAAATAATAAAATTTTCGATTTAAAATTAAAGCTTTGGTTTAATGCTGAAATATTGCCACGAAAATTATTTTTTATAAAGATTCATCAATTTAGATGAGAATTTGTTTCTTTGGTTGAAAATTTTACTATTCTGAAAATGTGAAAATTCCACTTTTGCTTTAACACTGGTATTTCAAATTAAAACCTGATTTTTTCCGGTTGGCAACTCATATACGTACTTTCCTGAGAATTCGTCTTCTTTTGTAGGAAATTAATCTTTCTGGTAGAAATTCCTTTTTTTAGGTTCAAAATGCAACTAATTGGTTAAAAATTAATATCTTTTGGTTGAGGATTTTTTTATTTTGTTAAAAATTCGTCTTGTCGAATTTGACTGTTCTGATTTGGTCCAGAATTAACTTTTTTGTTAAAAATGGATACTTTTGGTTGCAAATTCGTTTTTGGTGGTTAAAAATAATTTTTTAAATATAAAAATGTAGCTTTTCCATTTTCGGTACAATTTTGTTCCTTTTACGTTAAATATTGAGCCATTTGGTACACAATTGATATAATTTGTTAAAAATTCTTGTTTTTGGCAAAATGACTCAACCATTTTGTCAAAGACATCATTCTTGGTTGAAAAATCATTTATGTTGGCTGAAAATTTATAAGTTTTCTGAAAAATAAAAAATAGACAGTTTTCGTTGAATATATCATTTTATACCTAGTGCAATATTTGTATACTGTCAATATTTCTATGTTTAATAATTTTTGAATAAAAGTTTAAGCGCAAATTCTAGATCATTCCTTTCTCCTTAGATGCTGTAATTTTTACACTAATTTTAAAACTAAAAATAAATTTTCGACTTACTTGAAAAGGTTACTTTCATTGTTTTTGAGGATACTTTTTTCTTCAGAAAGACATATTTTTCATTCCTTTTTTTATTGTTCGACAGAGCACTTCGAAGCTGTCTTTTGAAAGACGTGAGTTTTTCCAATATGTCCATTTAAATATAACTGCTCTATTGTATGACTTGATGGATTATCCTCGTTTTGAGCAATTTCTATATACTTCGATATATGCCTTCGATAATGACGCGATTGTTTTCGCAATGCAGACTGCTATTCCCATTTATCTCGCATCAATGTTTTTTGTAATGCTCCATACACATGGTGGATAAAGTTTTCTATACTGGTAAACCTCAGCCAGGGATTTTCGCTTCCAATGTTTTGACAGCCTTCCGGCAGTCAGTTTTTCCGTCAATAATAGAGTTGAATAAAATGAAGTTATCTTTGGGAGCAATCGTGGTTACAGAATTAAATTTCCTAGTAATTTTCCACTCAATCTTTATAGTTCTACACGTCCACTGGCAGATTTATGTTAGCAAAAGTTTCCTTTTTAGACACAAACGTTCAAGCGAGAAATGGTTAGAACCGCTCGCCGTCATAAGTGATAACAATAAATCTTCCGAATTATTTAATCGATTTTCGTTCTTCTGCTGCATCTTCGTTATTTCGCTAATGGCTAAGGTTCATTTCTTATTGTAGCTTGTTTCAGTTCGATATCGTTTTTCGCGATTCTGAGGTTTTATAATGACGGCTGCCGTAATTATTGAGCTACGATTCTCATTCTTATTTTCAAGGAAGGAGAGAAAACTCGAAAAGACTTACCACATTGAAACCGGGAAACCAGAGATTGTTAAGACAGGGAAAACCGGGAATTTCAACTTGAATCTGGAATTTTGTTTGATTTAAAATAAAAAGCCTTAAAGTTGTTAAGAAATATAAAATAATGATATAATAATACGTCCTTACTGTTAACAAATATTTATCAAGTAAGCAAAACCAATATATTAAGTTTTAGTTAAAGACAACACATTATTTTGCCTATTTCCCTTTGCCCCCCTCCATTTTTCAACTCTTAAAGGGCATACTGGGTCTAAAATACCCAGCGACTTATTTGCGTTTTAACAAAACGTACCAAATTCAGGAAAATAGAATATATGGCGCCAGATTGACAAATGACACGAAAAACTATTTTTCTATGATATTTATACATAATTTTGATTTGTATAATTTTTACACGCAGTTTAGAATCAATAAAATAGTTTAATCACGTAAAGTACGGTGTTTCCTTTTTCATTGTTGAACCTTTTATTTTCAAAGTAAATACCTTTTTTGAAACGAACACTATAAGCCTAATTTTATTTTTGAAGCGCCATATCTCGGAAGTATACAGGCAATATTTAAAGTAATATTTAAAGCAATATTTAAAGTAATATTTAAAGTAAAAATATCAAAAACTTAAAAATTTATGAGTTTGACAGTGAAAGAAGTGATTTTTAAATATTTTTTTCCAGAAAGGATTTCTTAAATTACTTTAATTTTCAAAAACTGTTATGAAACCATTTTCTCCTTAAACTAGATAGATTAAACATCATTAATTAATTAAGTGTGCCCTTGAAGGGTTAAAAGAATTTACTTTTTCCCCTCTTTTCAAAAACTTATCTTTTTTCTCACTTTTCGCTTAAATGCAAAGGGAATTAAAAGATTCTATGAAAAAATCCACTTTTTGTTTAAAAGTTAATAATTTGTTAAAAATTCCTTTATTTTTTAATAAGTAACCGTTTTGTTTGAAAAGTCAACTACTTTTGTAAGAAACTGGTCTGTTTCGAAAAAAATGTTTCCTTTTATGTGCGAAAAGTCACCTATTTTGGGCTTACAATTCATTCTTCTTGGTTGAAAACGAACTTTTTTGTTCAAATTTCAAATGTCTTATAAAAAATTCGTTTTTTTAGCTCAAAAATTAAACTATTTTGTTGAAAGTTTGTCGCTTTTGATTGCAATTTCAACAGTTTTGTTCTTAATGCACTATTTCGGTTAAATTTTGTTTTTAAATTTATTCATTTGGTTAAAAATCATCATAATTAACTTTTTAGGTTGATAATTCGATTGTCTTCTGAAAAAGTAAATTTTAAAAATAAACTTGATTCTGTTTTGTTTTAAAATTCAATTATTTGGTTGAATTTTCGTCTTTGTACATTTAAAATACAACTATTTGTTTAAAAATTCAATTTTTTGAATTATTCCTTCTTGGTTGAAAATTCAACTATTTTGGTCGAAAAACCGTTTAAATAAATAATCTAATTTTGATCGTAAGAAGTCGTTTAGTTTTGGTTTAAAATTCATCTTTTTTCTTGAAAATGAACTTTCTTGTTAAAGATTCAACTATTTTCTAAGAAATTAGTCTTTTTAGCTTTAGAATTTTACTAATTTGTTGAAAATTTGTCACATTTGATTAAAATTTTAAGAATTTCGTTGTGAATGCACTGCTTTATTAAATTTTATTTTCATATTCAACTATTTGGTTGTATAATCATCAACTTTTTGAGCTTGATAATTTAACTCTCTTCTTAAAAACTAAATTTTAAATATGAATATAAATTTGAATTTCATTTTTTGTAACTAACTATTTCGTCTTTGCACGTTGCAAATTCCACTGCTTGGTTAAAAATTAAATTATTTTGATAAAAGGTTACCCTTTTTGGTTTAAAATTTAACTATTTTGGTTGAAAATTTATTCAAATAAAAAATTTAATTTTTATAGTGGAAAAGTTGTCTATTTTTAGTTATAAATTTATTTTTCTTGGAAGAAAAAAAACTTTGTTGTTAAAACTTTAGTTGCCTTAAAAAAATTCGTCTTTTTAGCTTAAAAATGAAACTATATTGTTGAAAATTCGTCGCTTTTGATAAAAAAATTAACAATTATGTTGCGAATGCACTGTTTGGTTAAATACTTTTTTATTTAAATACTTGGTGAAAAAACCATTAACTTTTTTAGGTTAATAAATCAACTATCTGCTCAGGAATTAAATTTTATTAAATAAGTTTGAATTTAATTTGTTTGTTTGAAAATTTAACCATTGGTTGAAGATTTATCTTCGTACGTTGGCAATTGAACTATTCCATTAAAAATTTAATTATGTTGTTAAAAAGTCTTTTTTTCTGGTCGAGCATTCAACTATTTTGTTGAACACTTGTTTTTTTATAGGAAACTCATTCTTTTTCGTTTAAATTTCATCATTCATGGTAGAAAAGTAATTCTTTCTGGTCAAAACTTTATCCTTCTTGTCTAAAAATTAACTTTTTCGTTTATAATTCCACTTTATTCTAAAAAATATGTCTATTCGACTAGAAGGTTATACTATTTTGTTGTATAGGTAACTGTTTCTGGTTAAAGTTTATTCTTTTCTTTTAATTCGATTTTTTGGTTGGAAATAATCGATTTTGTTCAAGTTGCAACTAGTTTTTTTTAATTGGATTTTTTGGTTGAAAATCATAGATTTTGTTGAAAATGCAACTGCTTGTAGCTAAATTTGATTATTTTTTTCTTTGAAAATTCAACTGTTTGGTTCAAAATTCCATTATTTTTCTAAAAAGTAATATTTCCTGGCTGAAAATTCAACTGCTTTGTTAAACATTCGTCTTTTGGGCTCGAGAATTCAACATTTGCTGAGAAAGTGAACTATTTTGTTGAAAATCCATCGTATAGAAAATTCCTTTCTGGTTGAAACATTTTAATATCTGCTTGAAAAATGCAACAGTTTGTGATTTATATTCATTACCCCTTTTTTGAAATTCGATGATTTGATTGAATATTCAAATATTTGGTTACAAATTCAATTATTTTATTAAACAATCAGCGATTTTCTAAAGTATTCAACTTTTTAACTTGAAAACTCGACTGGATTTGTTGAAAATTTCACTTTGGGTGGAAAATCCATCTCTTTTGGTTTAAAATCGAATTATTTGGTTGAATCTGCAATATACTTCGACTCGAAATCTTAGAACTGTACAGGAAACCCCTATTGAATTTAATATGATACCTATATATAAATTAAAGGAGGATTTCGGGCTGTGAATTCTGTAATTACCAAATAAAATTAATACTTTATAATTTTGAATTCTTCGTGGCCAGATAAAGTTATTTTTCAAGCCCTTAGAATTAAACCTATGAGAAAACTGTTACTTTGTTTCAATGAAAGTTTATTCATTTCATTTCGAGGGCACTCGAAAAGAGATACATTAATTTGTTTTAAAAGCATATTAAAAGCTCTACATACATCAAACAATTTATTAATAACTCAACTGTGCAAACTTGTTTAAATTCTCGAAATCTAATGAAAAATATCACCGACCATATTTTTATTTATTAGGAAAATTTGTTTTATTAAAAGAATATTACTTAGCGCTCTGCAGGGTATAAAGGTTTTAATGGCTTATTACTTTTTACGTTCCCTGGCAAATTTTTGCATAATTTAATTGTATTTATTTATAGTAGAAATGTGAAGTTTCAAATTAAAAATTAAAAAGCAGTATTTTCAGGAATAGAAATAGAAAATGGCCACTGAATCGATAAGCGGGAAATTTGGTTAAACCGGAAAAAACGGAGAAAATAAACAAAATCTATGCAATTACATAAAACATCACATGATATAATGCAATTTCAAATAAGTTCGATTTGAACTCTTTTTTTAAATCTTTGGTTTAATTTGAAGAATTTTCAATTATGAAATCATGCAACTTACAATGCATAATTTTAAAACGTTGTACTCTAAAAACTTTCCACATTTTGCTCTTCATTTTTAATGTGCATTTTAATTTAAAGAATTTCAAAATGAAGTTTTGAAGACTTCAGCAATTCAAAATTAAAATTGTTTGAATTTGAAATGAAAAACATTCTAAGTTGATCACCTGTAACCAAAAATTAATTATTGATTTTTAAAACTGAAATTCAGTTAAGATTTAAAAATTTTAAAATAATTGATTTGACAAGACGATACTGAATCTGTTAAAAATTAAATAATTTGAAGATTTTAGCGTTTGAAAGCCTTGGTAGTTAAACGAAAATATAAAATTCCAATATATTATAGTTTATAAACAATTTTCAATGCCTTAATAACTAACAATCAAGAGATTAATAATTACACGCATTTGTTCTATTTCAAATCTTGTTGCAGTTTAAAACATTCCAGGTTTAACTCATTTAATTTGATATTTTTTTATTAAAAAAAAAAAGGTTTTCTTTAATACTCAGCAAAACGTGTCTGTTAATTAACATTTAATTTTAAACTGAATCGAGTTATGAAGGGGAAGATTATAAATATTTTAAGAATTTGAAGAAGGATACAATTTTGGTTATTTATTTTCTATCGAAATTGGAAGAGGCACATTTGTTCTTTTTAATATTTTTATTGCTCTTAAGGGAAGAAATTGTTATTTTCAACTTTTTTCTTAATAGAAGGAGGGTCTTTTTTATTTTTGATATTGATATTTATTTGAAAGGGAGAACATCTTGATTTGACTTTTTTTCTAATTTGGAAGAGGGGCATTTTTTAAAGATGTTTATCGAGTTAAAAAGGAGGAAATCTTGGTCTCAATCTTTCCTGAATTAGAAGAGGTACTTTTTTTCTCTCTTCATATTTCTATCGAATCCTGAAGAAGAAAATTCCACCTATTTTGTTGTAAATTCAATTACTTTGTTAAAAAAGCAACTATTTTGTTCTAAAAATGTAGCTATTTTTTTTTAACTGGTGACTTTAAATTCAAAGCTCAATAATTTAGTTGCCAATGCAACTGTTTGGTTGAAAGTTTTTTTGAAAACTCAAGTATTTGTTTAAACTCATATTTTTTAGCTTAAAACTAACTTTTTGTTTAAAAACTCAACATTTTTCTGAAGAATTCACCTTTTTGGGTGGAAAATTCAACAATTTGGTTAAAAATGCAATTTTTTTTCATCATTGAAAGTCAACGATGTTTCAAACAATGACAATATTTACTCAACTCTTTCGTTAAAAATTCAACTTTCATCATTCAAATTCATCATTGTCTTGAAAATGCAATATATTTTGATTTGAAATCTTAGAATCATGAAGAATTTCATATTAAATTTAATACAGTAACTATCTATTAATTTTGTGAATATAATTTATTCCTTTATTTTAGTAAAAATTCACGCTATTTCCTCTGTTTAGAGATCATTTTAAGCTGTGAAGTGCGTAAATACCAAAAGATATTTTTATTCGTATGACCGAGAAAATACTTTACAACCGGGATTTTTTTTTGGCGATATAAGTGGCTACATTTGATTTTCATAATTAAAGTTTTGTAAATTGATATTTTATAATTTTGAATTTCATTGTAAAATAAAGTTTTTTTTAAGCTCTAACAGATTGAACTTTTCAATTTTTAATTTTAAAAAGTGGACACCCTGAGCAAGTATAACTTTTTTAAAATCATTTCTTAGGATTTTGTACTAGTGTGCGCGCAAACAAAATGTTACTTTGTTTAAATGCAAGTTTATTAATTCCATTGGGCGGGCACTCATAAACTGTACATACTTCAAACAATGTAGTAATAACTCTACTGTGCAAACTTTTAAAATTTTTAGAATCTAATAAAAAATGACACAGACCATATTTTTCTTTAGAAGAAAAATTCTTCTTTAATAAAAGAATATTATTCAGTATTCTGCAGGGTAGGAAGGTTTTCATTTTTTATAACTTTTCATGTTGCATGGAAAATTTTGACTCGCTAAAATTTCAGAGGGCTAAGTGTAAGCTTTGAACACGTTACAATTTCAATTCCTTCGTTTATAAAATTCTTATTTTCTTGAGTAAAAGTGTACAATTGTGACATACAAGTAACTTAAAATGAAAATAACACAGCCACACAAAAAAAAGTGTGCGGATCTGGTAACAAGACACACGTATTCCTATGGATTTTGGGGCTCTGAATTCAAATTCGGTATCAAAAATCACCCATCACGACATGATTGAGCCATAACCTCAAAAAATGACGAAAAATCATGCACTGAGGCAAATAAATTTCAAAATAATGCCAGTGATGCAAATTTTCACTTCAAAAACATGTCGACAACTGTGAAGGATCAACCCTTGCCTGATATCAACTTATTTAACATAACTTTACCCAACCTAGCCTAACCTAACCTAACATAACCTCACGAAACACAATTAAACTGATTGTGTTGTCCCGTTGTGTTTGCGGTACCGTTTGAATCAGCTTGGGCTTACCCTGCAAAGAGGTCAAACTTATCCTAACCTAAAAAAACCTGACCTAACCTAACCTAACCTAACTTAACGTAACACAATTAAACTCATTGTGTTGTCCCGTTGTGTTTGCGGTACCGTTTCATTCAGCTTCGACTTAACCTACATAGAGGTTTAACCTATGCTAACCTAACAAAACCTGACCTAACCTAACCTAGCCGAATAAAATTCAACCACACGTGTAGCTATGTAAGCGTACGGTTCTCAGTCTTAAATGTGTGCTATATTTAATAAGTTAACTCGATCTTAACCTGCAAATGAAGAAAAAAGGACACGTTATAGCAGACAGAAAATAGACTGAAGTAGGTCTATAAATCAATTTAATTACGATAAAAAGCAAGATAAAATGTAAACACGAAAGATAGTATAAATATATCCCTTATTTTTAAGAAAAGCCGAGAGAAAAAAATTTGGAATAAAACTCTTATTTATTTGCATGTTTAAGTTACAGTTCTACATTTTAATTGATACAAACTTTGTCAGGTTAATTGAAATGGGGTCAATTCTACTTGTAGTTCTAAGATTCTTCAAATGAGTAATGTGCGTCTAAATTCTTAACCATCTGTAGTACAATGAAATGAATTTTATTGTGCTACAACGGGAACACTTAAGTTAAGTTGTGTTGCATTAAGAAAAATTTTGTTAGGTTCTGTTAAGTTAGATTCATTTGTAGGTTAAGATCGATTTAACCTATTAAATATAGCACACATTTATGACTGAGAACCGTACGCTTACATAGATCCTTGTGTGGTTGAATTTCATTCGGCTAGATAAGGTTAGGTCAGGTTTTGTTAGGTTAGGATAGGTTAAACCTCTATGTAGGTTAAGCCGAAGCTGAATGAAACGGTACCGCAAACACAACGGGACAACACAATGAGTTTAATTGTGTTACTTTAAGTTAGGTTAGGTTAGGTTAGGTTAGGTCAGGTTTTTTAGGTTAGGATAGGTTTGACCTCTTTGCAGGTTAAGCCCAAACTAATTCAAACGGTACCGCAAACACAACGGGACAACACAGTCAGTTTAATTGTGTTTCGTGAGGTTAGGTTAGGTTAGTTTAGGTTAGGTTAGGCTAGGTTAGATTTATTTCTAGGTTAGGCTCGAGTTGACCCATTCGATGTAGCACACATTTTCTACTGGAAAAATATGCTTCCAGAGCTTTATGTGTAGTTCAATAAATTTCTGTTAATTCAGGTTAGGTGAGGTCAGGTTCTGTTGAGCAAAGTTATGTTAAATAAGTTGATATCAGGCAAGGGTTGATCCTTCACAGTTGTTGACATGTTTTTGAAGTGAAAATTTGCATCACTGGCATTATTTTGAAATTTATTTGCCTCAGTGCATGATTTTTCGTCATTTTTTGAGGTTAAGGCTCCACCATGACGTGATGGGTGATTTTTGATACCGAATTTGAATTCAGCGCCCCAAAATCCATATGAATACGTGTGTCTTGTTACCAGATCCGCACACTTTTTTTGTGTGGCTGTGTAATTGCACCTAAAATCATTTTTCCAACATTTTGGACCGAGTTGGAATGAAGCAATTTTTGGTTTTTAATACTTTATGAATTGGAAGAAGGGCATTGAATTTCTTCTTTTTTTCTCTACTTGAATTTACTTTAACATTTATTACTTTACTTTAACATTTTTTTTGAGTTGGAATGCGAAAGTATTTTTCTTTTTTTCGAAATGCAAGACCCCCTTTATTGAATATTTTTATTCAGTTGAAAGGGATGACATTTTGATTATTTATTTTTCCTCCTTTGGAAGAGTCAATTTTTTCTTCTTTATATTTTTATTGTCCTTAAGTGAAGAATTTTTTATTTCTTATTTTTTTCCAGAAGTGACAGAGGAATCTTTTTATTTTAAAACGGAAAATGATTTTATTTGTAAGATTTATATTGAGCTGTAAGGGAGTCAATTTTGGTTATAAATTGTTTTTCTGATTTGGCAGCGGCTATTTGGTTAAAATTATTTATAATAGTATACATAAATTATATATGTTTGAAATTTGTTGATAAAATTATTTTTTTTAATTTAAGAAATTTTAAAAATTGACAAAATTTTGGTTTTAAAGCCAAAATTTAAGAATGAAAATGACCATTTTTAAAAAGGAGAAAAATTTTTTTCTCGCTATTTTGTACTAAATTTAAAGAGGAACATGTTTTATTTCAACATTTTCATTAGTGTTAGTTGAACGGAAGAATTAGTTTTAATTTAGAAAATTGAAAATGATAGTATAGATTTATATTTTTGAACCAGGGATTAAACCAGGGCTTCATTTATAAAAATTTAAAAAATTTAAATTTGGGATTTGATAGTATTTAATTTAAAATTGTTCAATTGAAAAGTGTTGAAAACATTTATTTTATAAGTACAAATTGTTGAGCGTTTAAGTACAAAATTTCAGAATTAAAAATTTGTTCAACTTCAATTTTGGAGGTTTAAAATAAAAAATATTTCCGCTGTAGAAAACCTTATCTGTTGCGACTACTTCCAGCCTATTTAAAATAGATTAAAGCTGAATAGATCCGATTTTTTTTGATAAACATGAGAAATTCAAAAAAAATTGCGACATTTTCATTAATTATGTGCTTAGATTTAATTAGCACCACAGTTGTTATTTTTTGAATAACAAAGATGCTACAGATCAGGGAATTCTGGAATGTCAGGGGATTTCAATGAAAGCCTGACACAGTCAGGGAATTTTAGATAAACTAAGGTGAAAGCTAATTTTATAATTTTGTTTTAAATTAAAAAACAATTTTGTGAAATTCATGACTTTTTGGAAAATTCAACCGTTTTTTTTAAATAATGCCTTCTTGCGTTTAAAATTTAATTATCTGATCAAAATATATTTTTTTTTTTGTAAACATTGATGTATCTTTTTAACAATTTGTCTTTTTTCGTAGATTATTCATCTTCTTGGTAAATAATTAATATTTTTGGTAAGAACTTTATTTCTTTGAATAAAAATTTAACTATTTTGTTGAAAATTGTTTTTCTTGGGTTCGAAATTAATTTCCTAACTAAAAATATAACTATTCCACTCGTTGTTGAAAATGTATCTTCTTTAGTTGAAAATTCATGCATTTTTTACAATTATATTTTCTTGTATAAAATTAATATTTTTGATTGATAATGATTTATTTTTATTAGAAATTCATTTCTTCGGCCAGAAATGTAACTACTTTGTTGGAAATGTCTATTTTTTAAATGAAAAATACCCTCCAGTTGAAAATGCAGCTATTTTATTTAAAGTTTTTTTTTAAATTCAACAGATTTCGATCAAAAATTAACATATTTGTTGGTTGAAATATGAACTATTACACTTTTGGTTGCTCATTAATTGTTTATTGTTGTTAAAGATTCTCGTCTCTTTTGTTGAAAATTTAAGTCTTGTTTTGAAACTTCCTTTTTTCTTGGTTGAAAATTAATGATTTTAACTGAAAATGAATGTAATTATTCAGTGTTTAATTGAATATTAACCTATTATTATTATAATTAATTTTTTATTTTAAAGATTTGTATTAAATTGGAAGAGAGGAAATTTTTTCTTTTCAATTTTTCTAAATTGGAAGAGTGAACTTGTTTTATTTGCAAGATTTGTATATAGAAAGGGACGAAATTTTAGTTATTTATTTTTTTCGTAATTGCAAGAGGTATTTTTTTTTAGAATTTCTGTTGAGTTAAGGGCCGAGCTTTTATTTTTAATATTTTTTTTTCGGAATTGTAGAAGGATATTTTTTTATTCTTAGCATTTTTTTGGGTGAGAAAAGACGAAACTTGGGTTTTTAAAATGTTCCTAATTGGAAGAGAGACTTGTTTGTTTTTAAGATTTTTATTGTGTTGCAAGGGAGTAAATTTAGGTAATAAATGGTTTTTCTGATTTGATAGAGGTCATTTGTTTCTTTTTTAAATTTGTATTTAGTTGACGGGAGTCAAATTTGGTATTTATAATATTCAGATAAAAGGAGGAAACTTTTTTCGCAATTTTGTACTCAATTGGAAGAGGAACATGTTTTATTTTGAACATATGTATCAATGTGAGTTGAAAGGGATAAATAGTTTAATTGAAAAGTGGTACAAGCTTCCATTTTATACGTGTAAATTGTTGAGCGTTTAAATAAAAAATTCTGAAGTACAAATTGGTTAAACTTCAGTTTGCGGAGTTTAAAATTCAAATGAGTTCCACTATGAGTGCTTTAATTTGCAGTTCAGTTATGAATACTTCAAATGAAAAAATTTACAGTTTTAAGCTTTCGTGTTTTTTAATATGAACGAGAAATATTTTTCGCAAACCGGGAATTACATCTCAGTTTGCAGAATATATCAATGAAGGCCTTAATTGTTGGCAATTAAAAAAGTTTGGTGACTTGAATTTTTTAAAATTATTTTTTTTTCTGAAAAAAGATCTTCTCCGTCGCTCCACTGCCAATTAAACCACAGAAATTCCGATTTTCGGTCGGCTGCTTTTCCCTTAAGCTACTAGAGAGACTTAAAGAAGAATCCTTTTTCAAAAATCGTACAAGGAATCTGTATTCTTATCAGAGAGATGGCAGCCACCGATCAGTGGAGATATCTTTTCACCTACCGAGAAAATAGGAATTAACACGTGATTTCTGAAATAGGATTCTTGTTTTGATCTCACTAGTAGATTAAGGGAAAAGCACCCGAGCGACAATCTGAAGTTCTGTGGTTCGATTCCCAGCGGATTGGTTGAGAAGATCTTTTTTTTAGAACAAATTTAATTACAAAATTTTTTAATTTATAGCTCTATCTAGTCTGTAGTTCCAATCTAGCCCGTAGTCCAAAATATTGGACTTTATTATTTTTGTTACAAAATATTGTTTGCGCTAGCTTAAAGTTAAGCTGGCCGAACATAAATAATTTTTTTTTGAATGTTTAAGCCATTTTTGTTTGCACCATCCCACTAAAAATGAATTAAAGAAATTAATTTTTTTACCTATTGTTAAAGCCCATTTAGAGCTCCCCGACTATGTTATTTGAATTGAAAAGAAGTGTTTATACAATTATTGTTTAAACAAATTTACAATACAAAAAATCGTTTCTTTTTATTCCTCTTGCAAAATTTCAGCCTCATTTGAGGCTTCTGAATTATCATCGACCGAAAACCGTGTGATATTTCCTGTACCCTTTTTTATATACATGGTGTTGTGCCACCTCAATGTTATAAAAAATATGTGAAGAAAATCATTAAACCTATTTTTTTCCATCTCATAATTTAGGGCTTATTGATGACTGATACTTGGGTCCGTATTCCCAAATTTGTGGCTCTATTATTTCTTGTAGAAAATAGTGTTTGCGCTAGCCTAACATTAAATTGGTCGAAGATTGCTGTGAAAAGTGCTAAAAGTGATTTTACAGAAGATTCACCTTATCGAATAATTTAGGGCTCATTTAGGGCTCTGGGAATATGGTTATTGAACATTAAAAAACGTTTAAACAATAACTGTTAAAACAATTTAAAAAAATTTAAATATCATATTCGGGGAACCCCTAAATTAGCCTTAACATAGGGTACAAAAATAAATTGGTTTAATTAATTTTTACTAAGATTGTTTAAACCAAAATTGTTTGAACAATTTTTCAAAATTTTAATTATCATATTCCCAGAGCTCTAAATGAGCCCTAAATTATTCTATGAGGTGCATTTTTTGTAAAATCATTTTTATTACATCTGTAAAACGTACTAAAAATGATTTTACAAAAAATGCACCTCATAGAATAATTTAGGGCTCATTTAGAGCTCTGGGAATATGATAATTAAAATTTTGAAAAATTGTTCAAACAATTTTGGTTTAAACAATCTTAGTAAAAATTAATTAAACCAATTTATTTTTGTACCCTATGTTAAGGCTAATTTAGGGGTTCCCCGAATATGATATTTAAATTTTTTTAAATTGTTTTAACAGTTATTGTTTAAACTTTTTTTAGCAATGTTCGGTCAGCTTAACGTTAAGCTAGCGCAAACAATATTTTTTACCGAAAGTAAAAGAGCCTAAAATTTGTGATTATGGTCCCAAAGTAGTCCTCAATGAGCCCTAAATTATAGGACGGAAAAAATGGGTTTTATGATTTTCTTCGCGTTTTTTTTATAACGTCAAGGTGGAACAAAACCTATCTAACAAAAAAAAATGTCAAAGGAAATGTCGCGCGACTTTCGGTCGATGAAATTTCAGGATTCTTAAATGAGTCTGAAATTATGCAAGAGAAACAAAAAGTAAATGATTTTTTCGGTAAATTTATTTAAACAATAATTGTTGAAAGGATTTAAAAAAATTCGAATATCATATTTGGGGACCCCTAAATGAGTCTTAATATAGGGTAGAAAAAGAAATTTGTTTAATTAATTTGTACTAGGATTGTTAAAACCTAAATAAGACCTAAATTATCAAATAGGTTACATCTGTATACGTTAATAGTGTTCTACCAGCTTAACAACAGATGTTGATTTCTATTTTCACGATGGGTGAATCTCCATCTGCACTGATCAGCTGTTACTATCTCTCTGATGATATTACAGGTTCCTTGTGAAATTTACTTAAAATTGTTAAACTTCGGAACTTGGGATGTATTCAGCTTGATGATCTAAATGTAACAAGCCATACGAGTTCAAAAAATTGATCTTAAAAAAGTTGTTGAGAATGAGAAAAGGTTCAAAAAAATTTCGGATCGCCTAAAGCTTCTAGCTCGAAGCATGGATTTTCGGGTAAAGAGAGAGAGAGAGGGGGGGGCAGGGGGATTCGTTTGGGAGGAATAGAAGAAGAGGGTGTGTCTGGGAGGGATTAGGTGAGATTGGAAACGGGTGGTAACCAAAGAAGTTGTAAGGGTTGGAGAAGAGAGTTACCAAGTAGTGGTACCTAATATGCATAATAGTGTCTGATTCTAAATTTGCATTCATGCCTGGCCGAATCACCGTATTTCACCGGGTCACCAGAGCGTGCGGGCTCTTTGCAATAGAGGTTTACTATCGACTTCAGTTCTTTTAACTTGTATAGAATCCAGAACGTACAGTTCTGGGAATTCGGTCTTGCGTACGATCTGAAGCTTCAAAAGAGTCTCTTGTCTGAAAGAGATGAAAACATCATTAAAATTAAAAAAAAAATAACTCGATTCAACCCAAGCCCAAACAGAAATTACTGATATATCTTCGATTGTTGTCTTCAAATTGGAACACTTGATGCAGGGTCGCTACAGGTCAGAGCATTCTGAAAATGTCAGAGAATAGGGTTGCCGCGAAAAAATTTAATTTGTTTTTCAAGATTGAATTAAAACATAAAGATAAACATTTTCACTATAAGGAAACAAATTTATATGGGGTCTCTTTTTTAGAAATCTTATTCTAAAATCTGTAGGTATGAAAAAATGCAAAAAACCCTCACTACTTGGTAGAAGCGTAGTTAATTTTCTTTACTGATTTGTAGACGGAATTAAATAATTCAAGGTGTCCTTATACTATTAAAAAGATTGATAATTTAATTTTCAATTTTGTCCGTAATAAAGTTTCTGAACCACATTTTCTCTCATCCGTGTAAAGAAAAGGTAATTTTTTATTGAAAAATGCAATTGTTTTAAATCAAGCAACGAAAATATTGAAAATTGGTCTGGAAAGGTTAGGGAATGTCGGGGAAAATCTGAAAGAGTCAGGTCGATAAATTGGTTTATAAAATTCTATATTATTGCTGTCCAGACCATAATTTAATAGACTAGTATAATTAAATAGACTAGATTTAATAGACTCCAATAAGGAAATCCATCTATTTTTGGTTAAAAGTTAATTATTTTGTATTGGAAAGTATATTGTTATATGTTTGGTTGAGAATTATTTTTCTTTTGGTTATAAATTTTACTATTTGATTGAAAATTAAATTAATTTTTGGAGAAAGTAACTACTTTGGTAAAAAGGCATCTTCTTTCGGTCCACAATTAAAGTATTTGCATGAAAATTAATGTGCTTGGTTAAAAATTCATTTTGTTGGTCGAAGATTTATTCATTTTGTTAAAAATTAGTTTTTTGTTGTTGAAAAGTAGTTTTATTAACTGAAAATTGAGCCATTTCCTTTTTGGTTTAAGATTGATAATTTTCAGTTAGAGATTCAACTATTACATTTTAGGTTGGAAATTCATTTTGTTGGTCGAAGATTTATTCATTTTGTTAAAAATTAGTTTTTTGTTGTTGAAAAGTAGTTTTATTAACTGAAAATTGAGCCATTTCCTTTTTTGTTTAAGATTGATAATTTTCAGTTAGAGATTCAACTATTACATTTTTGGTTGGAAATTCATTTTTTTGGGTGGCAAGCAAACAAAATTTTGAAATTCTGTTTTAATAATAAATTATTTGCAATGTAAATGAACCAACATTTGAGCACTTTTTCTTGTTTAAGAAAGCCATCAGTAAAAGATTTCGTTGATTTAAACCTTCCGAACTTCTGGCACATTTTTTTCAGTTAAAAATGTAACTACTTGGCTTAAAGTTAGATTACTTGGTTGAAAACTCATATATGGTTTATTTGAAAATCGATATTTTTTAGCTAAAAATCCAACTGTTTTGTAGATTTTTTTCAAACTGAAAATCTAATTATTCCATTATTGGTCGGAAATTTCTATTTTCTATTTGAAAATTCAACTATTTGGTTGAAAATGTATTTTTTTTAGATGAAAATTGAACTACTTGGCTAAAATTTGGACTATATTGTTAATGTCATTTTGTTTTGTTCTTTCTTGTCTATAGAATCTTTTTTGATGAAAAATTAATTTTTTTTCAGAATGAATAAGCTGCTTTTTATTTAAAATAAAAGCATTGAAAAAATTTAACTGAAAATTGAAAAAATCTATTTTCAGCCAAAAATTTATCTTTTAATATTAAATTCAATTATATGTTTGAATATTTATCTTTTGTATTTGAAAATTCAACTATTTAGTCAGAAACTCAACTAATTTGTTGATAATTGTATTTTTTCGTTATAAATTCCACTGTTTTATCAAAGATTCATCATTCTTGCTCGAAAATTCAACATTGTAGTTGAAAATTTGTCTTTTTGAAAAGAAAATTGGTTGAAAATTCATTTTTACCGTTTGAAATCTCAAATATATTTGGTTAAAAATTTAACCATTTCGTTGAAAATTCGGCTGTTTTGCATGAAAGCTCAACTAACTGGTAAATGCAAAAATTTGATCTAAAATTAATGTTTTTATTTGGTTGAAAATTCAACTATTTGGTCGAAACTTTTTTCTAAATTAGGGCTAAAGCTTGTTTATTAAACAAAATGAGAATATGTAATAAAATATTTCAAATCTTGAAAGAACATTCAAAATACAGTATCGGTAAATGGAAAGAGTTTGTCAAAAAAAAAATCAATTTTCAGGTAGGCAGGTTATCGTAAATTATTCAATAATGATTTTTATAAAATGTATCAGCATCCTCTAGGCGGAAGCCAATATTTCGGAATTTAATAATGAATTAATTTGATGGAAGGCGGAAGGAAAAGCGATCAAACATCGATTACATGCATGAATACGCCATTGGTATGGGACATTTTAATATCAAATTATAAATGACTATCGTTGAAGCTTTTGTGGTTTATTTAAAAGATAACTAATCATCGAAGTATCGATTTTCATTTTTACCATCGGCAAAATTTTTCCTGCACAACCCTGCGAACGATAACGTACATGAAAGTTTATTTAAGTATGATAAAAACTTGAATGCTATAAGAAGTGCGTGGCTTTAAAAGGTTTTAAGGGTCACTCAAAAGGGGGGAATATAGGAGTTCGAAGACGTTTTAACGATACCACAGGTTTTATCATCGTTTTGTTCGATCGTAAGAGTTTCAATGAAGGGATAAAATTTTCTCCTATAATCAGTTATCTGGCGTATATAAACTTTTGTGTATATCGATTCTAAAATTAATAATATAAATAAGAAATTAAATATTTCAGACTTGTTTCATAAAAAAATAAAATTGAAATTCCATTTGTTTGATCAAAATCGTTGCAAATTTGAAACGCAAAAACTGATTAATTAATTATGCAATTAAAAGAATTTTAATGGTAATAATTTGGTGTAAAGTGCAAACCGCAGCTATTTTAATTAGAAACTACCCACATAAATTAATTTTCAAACGCATTACAATTTAAAATAATTAAAACTGCATCACATTTCAAACATGATAATACACTCAGCCCAGGCTTAATTATACATAAATTAATGTAATATGCTGAAATACTAGTTCTCTACAATATTTTTAATTTGAGAAAGTTGATAGCATATAATGATGGACTCTTAATTAAATAATAATTAAAAAGTTTTCCTCTTTACTCTCAATTTTTCTCCATTATTTTCTACTACCGCATGGCCACACGTGCTCTTTTATTGCTAAAAATGGCTATACTTAATAAATTACTTAAATATTGCTTTTATAAGAGCGGACATAAAACTCTTGCAGGAGCGGTTAAAGAGTATCTTTAATGAAAAAGGAGAAGTTGAGATCATCTTTATTGTATGGCTGACTCTACGCGTACATTTTCTACTGAAACTTGCTCAGCGATCGTTTTCCAACAAACTGTTACGATAAAAGTTTCCATAAACATTTTTGTCCGTTTTCTTGTAGGTTTTACAATTTGGATTGTTCAGCCTTCAACAAGTTTCCGTTGGGTAGAATTAAAAAAAAGTAATAATTCAGGGTTCTTTCTATCTGGGAAAACCGAGAAAGCTGGAAATAAAAATAAAAATTTGAATTAACTAGGACTACGAATTCTAACCGGGAGTCACATTTAGTATTTTCGAGAATATATGATTTCTGTTAATCGTGAGCACAAGACAAATGTATTACAATGGTTATTCTTCAATTTGTAATAAATATAATAAAAAAATATTCAGAAATGATAAAATTTAAGAAATCTTATAACAATTAAGAACAATCTCTATGCGATGAAGAAATTTATTTTATAAGAAACATAATAAATAATAATGAATTATTATAATATTCTACTTTCTTGGGCCAGACCTTTTTATTTTGAATTATTTCGTAATTTTTTGAATCAGTTAAAAAATAAAGATTTTTTAAAATGAATTTTATGTTGTATTTTCCAAATTAGGTCATATAGATTAACAATATTTTTCAAATGAAATAGTAGTTTATTTAAGACTATTAAACAAAGATTATTCAAAAGTTATTTTTTTTTATAATTATTTAAAAAAATTCAATCAAGAAATGTATATCTTTGTGAGTTTTGTTAAACTAAGTTATTGCATTAATCGCTTAATATTATTGATGAAAATTATACTTTAGGGTCCAGTGAAAATGAATGCAATTAGATATAAACATAAAAATAATTTCGGGATATTTCAAATATGAAAAATTTAATACAATTTACGATTTCCTAATTACGTACTTAGATTTAATCAAAATCGCAATTGTTATTTTCAATAAAAATATCTTTTGTTCACTATTTCTGTATTTCAATCGGTGTGCACATGCAATTAAAATTAATGTATCATAATAAAAGATCAAAAATAGTATTTCGTATTCACACTTTAATAATTAATCAATAACCGAGTTGCTGCAGGTCAGGGAATTGTGGAAAATCAGGGAATTTGAAAGAAAACTTTAAACAGGCAGGGAGTTTTTGATAAACTGAAGTTAAAGATAATTTTATTATTTTGTTTAAAATTCAACAATTTTATGAAAAAGTCATTATTTTTGTTTCAAAATTCATCCGTTTCGATGAAAAATACGTTTTCGGGTGAACATTTTAATAAATTGATCGAAAATTAACTTTTTTCTTGAAAATTCATGTATTTTGATAACAATTTGTCTTCCATCATAGATCATTGACCTATTTGGCTAAAAATTCGTTTTTATGTGGATAAAAATTTATTTTTTACTGAAAATACAACTATTCCATTCTTGGTAGAAAAATTATCTTTTTTAGATGAAAATGTATGTATTTTGTCAAAAATTCTATTTTTTTGGTAGAAGATTAATTTATTTGGTTAAAAATTCAACTAGATATAGTTAAAAATTTCATTTTGTGGTTGAAGATTCATAATTTCAGTTGAAAATGGATCTTCTTGATTGAAAACTCATTACTTAGGTTAAAAATTTAACGCTTTTGTTAAAAATTCCTATTTTCTCTTTTAAAATGAATAAGTTTCTGATAAAAATGATCTTTTCTTGTAAACAAAATTAATCTGCCTGGTAAAAAATTGATCTGTTCCAGTAAAAGATCCAGCCGGGTTCCTATCCCTAACGCCCACTTCGGTTAAAAGTTCTGTATTTTTTGAATTCAACTGTTTCAGATTAAAAATTAAAATATTTGTTGATGGAGATGAGAATTATTACACTTTTGAATGAGAATTAATTGGAAATTTAAGTATTTTGTTGAAAATTCCTTTTGTCTTGGTTGAAAAATAATGGTTTTAACGGCAAATATGATTATTCAATTTAAGGTTGGACATTTATCTTTTTAATTTGAAAACTAAAAAGTTATCGTTTTGGTTGAAGACTTATCTTCTTATTAGTTGAGAATTCAGCTATTTGGTGGAATGTCTGACTGTTTTGGTAAAAAAATGATCTTTTTGCTTGAAAATTGTACTGTTCAGTGAAAAAGTTCTTTTTTTGGGTCGAATGTAACTGTTTATAATTGAGAATTTATGTAGACATAAATGTGAACTATTACAGAAGAATTCATTTTGTTGTTATCGAAGATTAATCTACTTTGTTTTAAATTGAAGTATTCTGTTAAAAAATTCGCTGAATTTAATTAAAAATTAATTTTTTTTAACTACAGTGTGTAATTGTTCTGATTTTGATTAAAAATTCGTCTGTTTGGTTTAAAATGTAACTTTTTGTTTAAGAAATTTCATCTAACTGGTAAATTGTAAATTGTAATATATGTGAATTTACAATTTTTTCTGTTAACAAATTTTCTGTCGTTAGATTTTCTACCCCCCTTGCGCTTCTATCCTGAAAGAAAAATGTACGGTTTTAAGAAACACCCCCTCCTTCTGAAACTGTTTTACATAGTTCATGTTCGATAATACCAAGGGCAAAAATTATATGGAAGAATTATTTTCCAATTGGAATACCAAGAATCTATAACCATCGTTTTCCGAAACGTCTGAATTAATTGTAATCTAAGCATATTTACATTGATTTGATTCAAATAAATTAAAAAATTATGATTTTATTTAAAGAAAATCCTTTATCAGATGCGTTTAATTCTACTAGTAGCAGCAGGTTTGATATTTAAAATCCGGAAAACCGGGAATTTGGTTATTAAAAATTAGTAGCCACCATGCGATTTTAATAAAAAACTGACACAATGATATATTATTATAAAAAAGTTTCTCTATGACCTTTTTCCAATTTAAGGCAAAATTTTATGGGTATTTACTAGCAGTCTTCAATAAATTCTTGGGAAAAATGACTGAGTCTTTTGAAGCGATAACAGAAAAATTTGTAACCCAGAGGTGGAGTTTCTTACCAGTTTCGGATACGGGAAACAAAGTGCAAGCGATTCGCCGGGAACATACGAGTGCTGCGTTTAAACGCACCATTAGAATGGAATTTATCGAGGAAAGGTAATAAAGTTCAACTAGGTACAATCCCAAGCCCTACAAAGTCGCGCTACTCACAACAGGGCAAAACGCTCGACGCATTGATCAGTGACCACTCCGATAGTACATTACATGGGTGTGTGTAGTATAACCTTGCTTCAAGTTATAACAGGCGATATTGAATCCACTTTATTCTCATTGCAGGGATCGCAGTCTTTCTCATACCCCCCTGAATTTTCCTTTTTTTAAATTAAATTTTTCTAAAAAAAAAATGTTCTAACTTCTTTCTACTGGGAATCGAACCACAGAATTGGCGATTGTCAGTTGAGTGCTTTCCCATTAAGCTATAAGAGAGATCGAATGAATATCCTTTTTTAGAAACAGATGCTATCTCAAGTCAGGTGTTACATTTATGATACGAGTAATTTAAAGGAATACGTATTATCATCAGAGCTAGTTACTAACGATCAGTTTAGATGTCATTCCTCAATCTGTACAAATATAAATCAAAACTATCGATCAAGTGAACTCTTTAAATAACAAAAAATGCTTAACGTCGTTTCGGAAAAAATCGAAAATAAATTTTAAAAAATTTTTTAAATTCAATATTTTTGAAAAAAAATCTTTTCCCTTAGCTCCACTGGCAATCGAACTACGGAACTTCCGATTGCCGGTCGGGTGATTTTTCGTTTAGCTATCACAGAGATCGAAAGGAGAATCTTTGTCCAGAAATACATTTGCACGGATCGATAGTAACTAGCTCTGATAATAACACAGATTCCTTTAAATTTCCCTTTTTTTAAAATTCACTTTTTTCCCTATATCTTTTAAAAACTTCCCATTTTTCTATTTCAATATACGATATTTGAAAATACAATATCAGCATTGCAGTTACTCTAATAACCTGAGATTGAAAATTTGGAAAGCCTCGATAGGGCGCGGCTAAGGGGACTGGACAAGGGTAATGGGCGTGGAAAATGGGCGCCAAAAATATTTTAGAATAGTGTTTTTGTTTTTAAGGGATCACCAATAAACTACGTTACCACTTTAAAAGGGGGGGGGGGGTCTAACAAAACCTACTGTTGGCAGCTGGAAGGGGCTGGGGCAGCCAACGTTACGTTACACGTATTCGAATTTAAAGAAATTTATTTTCTAAAAGTACTCATGATAACATTTTTAGTACGTTTCTAGATGCTGAAAATTTTTGTTACAAATTAATCTTCTTGTTTAAAAATTTATGTTTTTAGTTAAAAATTTAACTTTTTGATTGAGAACTTTTAAATTTGATTCAAAATTTGTCTTTTTAATGACAAATTAAGCTTCTTGTTAAAAAAATGGTCTTTTTCAGTTAAAAATTCAGCTTTCTGGTTCATAATTCTCAGATTTTGTTAAAAATTCGTCTTTTTCGGTAGTAAATTAAACTTTTTTTTAAATTTCTTTTTTTTTTTAATTAAACATAACATAAAATTCAATTAGGCACATTTCAAGACTTCCTTTGTAACTCATTTTTTAATTTGAATTGTTGGTTTATTATCGAAGTTTATAATTTACTTCACGGTCACGTAGACAATATAAGCATATTGGTAACTTGACTCTATTAACACAAAAAAGCAGTGTAAACGTAAAATCAAGTTTTAATCAAGGGCTATGTTACTTTAGGGGGGGGGGGTTATACCAAATAAATTTTTTTAAAAAGGGGGAGGGGGGTAAACATTGCCCAAGATTGGTAACGAAGTTAATGGCTGCTCCATAAGAAACAGCGAGTATTTTTCTGCCTACTGAAATAGAACTTCCCTCTTGATATTTTTTTAAATCATTAGAAATTGTCTTTCCTATGTTTGGACTGGAATATATTCTAAACTCAAGATTAAATACACTCAGGAAAATTGAATTTCCATAGTCAGGAAATTGTCCAGAAGTTTAGGGTTGACACTAAAGAGTAGTAAACGTATCCACAGAAGATAGGGACAGAAGTGTATTGAAACTCTGTTGACCTGAGATTGCAAATCGTCAAGGCCTGGAAAGGGCATGACTAAGA
This sequence comes from Belonocnema kinseyi, assembly GCF_010883055.1. Lineage (NCBI taxonomy): Eukaryota > Metazoa > Arthropoda > Insecta > Hymenoptera > Cynipidae > Belonocnema > Belonocnema kinseyi. The sequence continues at coordinate 47,036,110 of NC_046660.1, forward strand.
GGATCTGATAAGGGAAATGCGCGTGAAAAACGAGGTTTGAATATTTTCAAAGAGGATTTTTGTTACTAAGAAGCAGCCAGTACTTTTCTGCATACTGAGTTAGAATTTCCCGCTTGATATTTTTTAAAATCATTAGCACTTTTTTGTATTATCTGAGTTTAATCTAAAATAAATACAAAACTCTAGATTCAGCATTCGGGATGATTCCCACATTTTTGAAATGCTTCTAATTTTTCATCTTTTTCTTTTTTTCTATTTAAATATAAAATAAAAGTAGAGCAGATATCTATGGTAGATAGGAACATAAGTGTATTTAAACTCTGGTGACCCGGGATTGAAAAATGTCAATACATCGAGAGGACGTGGCTAAAAGGACTCGATAAGGGAAATCGGCGTGGAAAATAGGCGTTGAATATTTTCGAAGAAGATTTTTGTGACTAAGAAACAGCTAATGCTCTTTCGCTTACTAATATGTAACTTTCCTGTTGATATTTGTCACAATTATTAGCGACTAATTGTCTTCTCTAAAGTTGGACAAGAATGTGTGCTAAATTTTGTATTCAGCAAACCGAGAGCCGCGGAATGTCCATAGTTGAAAAATGCATTGAAGTTAAGGCTTGGTATTTAAGCATGTGCACTGTGCAAATATCCATGAAGGATAGAAACATGAGTCTACTAAAACTCTGGTAACCAGATATTGCAAATCGTCAAGGCCTCGGAAGGACGTGGCTATTAGGATTAGGCAAGGTTAATGGGTGTGTAAAATGGGCGTTAGATTAATTTCTGAGAGGACTTTTGTTACCAAGAATTTGCCAGTCTTTTTTGCACACTGAAAATCAATGTAATAAAACATTTTTCTTGTCATTCTTTAAAATTATTAGCGATTGTTTATCGTCTCGGAGTTGGGACTGGAATAAGTACCAAATTCTGCGCATTCAGCAGACTGGGATAAGCGGAATCTCCATAGGTAAGAAATTTGCAGGAAGTTAAGAGTTGAAAGTAAAAAGGAGAGCAGAAATCCATAGAGGATAGGAACAAAAGTTTATTAAAAGTCTGGTAACCAGATATTGCAAATTGTCAAGGCTTCGGAAGGGCGTGGCTTAGAAGAGTAGGAAAAGGAAACAGGAGTTAAAATGTTTTCTAACAGGATTTTTGTTCCTAAAAATCAGCCAGCGTTTTTGTGTACACTAAAAATCACTGTAATAGAACTTCCTTCTTGATATTTTTCAAAATTATTAGCGATTGTTTGTCTTCTCTGAGTTTGGCCTGGAATGAATACTAAATTTTAGATTCAGCAGACTGGGAGAAGAGGAATTTCCATAGTTGAGAAATTTCCCTGAAGTTAAGGGTTGACACTAAAGAGTAGCGCAGATATCCATAGAGGATAGGAACAGGAGTGTATTAAAACTCTGGTGACCTGAGATTGCAAATTGTCAAACACTCGAAGAGATCCCTGGTGGAGGCAACGGACCGCGATAACTTTGGAACAATCTCGACTGATTCCGCATCTCAATGAACTTGAGCAAAAGGGAGGCTGCGGAAAGGTGGGTGTCCCCCGCGGGTGTTGGCCACTGGTGTGGAGTCGGGGCTTCAAACAGAACTTATCGCGAAACTTTCCTTGCGATTCGTGCAGGAACAGCAGAATAACAATCAATTAAATTTCCAGAGAATCTCTGCATCCGGAAGCTGTACTAAGAGTAGCCTGAAGCCCCAGACTTGTCTCGAATTTCTCACTGAAGTTGAGTTAGCTAACTGTCAAAGACTTATCAGTCGATATCAAGTATATCGAAAGATACTCTGAAACCGTACTCTATCCATTAAAGCAGGTCTTAGCGTCGCTTTTGATATTTTCCTCTAACTCACCTCACATTTTCCGAGTTAAAAGACTGAGATACTCTCTGGAAGTTGGAGACTAATGACTTTTCGCTCGACGAGATACGAGAGGCGACGGCAAAAGCTCATCGCGTCAAGGTCTTCATATCGGCACGTATGTCCCTTGTTTTTCATTTTAATTCACGGACAAATGAACTTACTTTCTTTCTACTCCTCCATTTTTCTTGGTCAACGACTCTCGTCAAAAAAAACGTCCAAGAACCACTCAAGCGTGTTTACACGAAGACTAGCGCCAGTAAGGGTTGGTATGTGAAAGATAATATGGTGTAGAAAACAACATTAGTGCAGTCAATCGAAAATAAAGTTTTCCTTGACGTAATGTAAGATAGTTATTGGTATAAAAGAAGGTCATGTTTAACATCACTGTTAACAATTACGGTGGCAATTTTAAGTAAATGAATTAAGCAATGTTTATAAACAAAAATATGAATTTTTTAGCAAGTACAATAAAGTATAATACATTATTTTATATGATAATCATGCTATTGAAACTACAGTTTAGCCACTCAAATGGGCCGAAGAAAATGATTTTTGAAATCGAAAACAATAACATGCTTGAAAGAAGTGTACTGAATGTTGAGTGATCGATTTAAATGTAGGTATCGCGTGCGAGCGAAATAGGTTAAAAAATTATTATCTGCAGAGTTTTAAAGTTTTTTTGATTTAAAGTTTTCTAAATATTTGTTGGGGTGTCGAGTTTCTTTGCATTTTTTGAAGAGTTTAGGATACTATTCTGCACGTGATAATCATGTTTCAATATACCAGTGTTATTAACATTTATTTTCTGCATCCATTAGCACACCAAAAAAATTTTGGAGCTTAAGGGCTTTCTTGTGGTTAAAATAAACACAAAAAAGTTTATGATATGTGATCGATCAAAACTGAAAACACAATACTGAATGCAATTTCACTCCAGTTTGGATCCCCAAGATATCTTGAATTTTAAATGCTTCCATAGCCGCAATAAAAAGTTAATTACAGGCGTATATTAAAACTTAAAACATAATAATTAAAAAAAAATTTTTTTGCTTGCGCAATTTCTAAAATAATTTTTTTGTACCCGGCCCCAAAATCTACCCATATAATCTGGTACATCAAATTTTTGTTTAATTCTAAGTTGCCTCTACACCAAAAGTACTACAAACAATTTTGCCTATCTAGCGTAAGTAGAATGCACCCTAGGTGAACCTCTAAGTTTTTAAAAGTCTAAAAAAGATACTAATTTTAAAATTCGAATTTTTTCATTAATAATTGCAGAATTTTATGTCAAACGTATTGAAAAAATGTTTCATCCCTCTAGCGCATGTGAAACCCACCCCAAACCAACCTCTAAAATCTAGGGGTTAATTTAGGCTAGTTTTACATGAACTAGAGAGATATAACTTTTTAAAATACTTTTGGCATTTTTTTTATATCCAGCAAAAATGTCCACTTTCTAAATTAATGCCTTTTTAAGGAAATTTTGAAACTTTAAGGTTTTAAGGATAGAGGGGTTAAACTTTTTGTATGCTTTTGGGATAAAACTTTTTCCGCTGTTGTCAGAAATCAATAGAAGTAATTTATTTAATAAAATCCGAGAACGTGAGCATTTTTTGAAAAATAAAAAAAATTAATAAATTAGGTCTAGTGGAATTTTCCGATAGGGATATTGAGCTGAAACTTTTCTTCGCGTGACTAGCATTTTTTATAATTTCCATACATTTTTTTTATACAATAACTTTTTAAAAGCGCAAGTTTTCCGGTAGCGATATTGCGATAAAAACTTTTTTTGCTATATTATGATATCAAATACGTTTAGAGGATAATTGGAGTTTCTAACATTTTAACTAATTTTTTTAATTGCCAGTCCTCGAGTAGGGATATTGCGATACATTTTCTATTGATATCAAATCCGAGAACCGAACGTTTAGGGGAAAGTGAGAATTTCTTTGCTACATTTTTGTAAAAGGCAGTCTTTTGTTAGGAATATTCCAATTTAATATTCCATAATTTTAGTAAAGAATTTATTTCTCAAGTTGAATATTCATTTTTCGACTAAAAATTAAATTATTTAATTTTTGATTGAGAGATCTTTTTAAGTTGAAAATTAATCTTCTTTGGTAGAAATCAATCTTCTTGGTAAAAAATTCTCCTCAATAGTCAAAAACTTAATTATTTTAGTTAAAAATTCATAATTTAATTTGAAAGTTCATCTCTCTGGTTTAAAATTCAACTATTCTAAAATTTTCAATTTTAGTTGAAAATTTAGCTGCTTTTGAAACTTAGTTTTTGTATGAAAGTAATTTTTTGACTGAAAATGTAACATATTGCAATTGAATGTTCAATCATTTTAGTTAAAAATTTATCTGTTTGTTTGAACATTAATTTTTTTAACTTAAAATTTATTATGTATGATATAGTTCCTAATTTATCTTTCTTAGTGAAAAATAATTTTTTGTTTTTGAAAATTCAACTATTTCAGTTAAACACTCATCTCTTTGGTTGAAAATTTAACTATTCTTTTAATAATTCATTTTTTCTTTGTTGAAAATTAGTTTTTTCAATTAAAAGTTTAACTGCTCTGTTTTTTGCTAAAAAACTAATATTTTGTAGTCGAAAATTTAATTATTTAGTGTAAAATTAATTTATTTTGCGGAAAATATTAATTTTATATTTATAGTTGACCGGGAAAATAGAAAAAATTGACTGGGAAAAACATAAATAAATAGAAAAAATGAAGTTATTAAATCTAAATAATGAATTTAGTAAAACTAGTATAGCATTGTTTATTTTGACAACAGAGCGATCACGTGATTTAAGTGCTTATTTGTTTTTACAAGTTACTCTTACCACGCGAGGATTTGCCTGCATTAATTCAGCAATTCATCGTTCTATATTTCCTTCGCGTGCGTTTAATTGAAGACTCACAAGAAGAAGAACGAAGCATGCGCAAAAATATTTCCCTTTTGATAAAGAAGAGGTTAAATGGAAAGAGACATGTATTATTGACCCCGTTCAATTAATCTTCCGAGGGGATAGTACATTACGAAATTAAAAATTAAATACGATTAGGTAACCATTAGATTTGTGTTCAGAAGAAATTGACCAGGAACTAACGGATTATTTTTTATCGATGAAACGAACTTAGCTTGTGCACTCTGTTTAAATATGATGAACGTTATAATTCCAGGAACAGATTTTCCAAGATTAATTTTTAGCATGTAATCATGCAAATTTAAGTAATAAAAATTGCTTTTTACATTTTCTTATTTCAGACATAAAATTTATGTTTCTGTTTTGTAACTGCTAGTAATTAATTCAGATTTCAATTAATCAGTTTGAAGGCAGATACAGAAATACGCGTTTGAATTCCCCAACTTTGTACGATTTGGTTTTGAAAATGAAGTTAATTTTCGTAAATTGATTAAAACTAACTAACTACGTTTAATTTCCTTACCCAATTTGAATTGGAGCTACTGAATCTCTGAGAAACCGGCATTCCAACACGATCAGCAGAAAACGGTCTGAAACTTCTACATTGAAATCATCGAGTTTCGACACTACAAAGTAATCTGGTTTCCCGAGTGAAAATCATGTACCGGAAGATAAAACTTTCAACTTGATATTTAAAAAAAATGAAAGTTGTATCAAATTGTGCTGATTTGTGGATTGAACAATTTTTTTAAAATCTAAAGTTATAGGCACAATTGTTGAAAAACGTTGTTTATGATAGAATCACAACTTATTAATAGCGTCAAACGAAAGATTTTTCTGGGCGGCTCGAAGTATACACAGTTTTTGAAGTAAAGTGAAATTCTAAAAAATAAACAGTTATAGAAAACCTATTCTTTTTGTAAAATCTAAACATATGCTGAATTGTGCTCGAAAAAATTATCTTTTTTCTTGGTAACAAAGGTATGTAAGACTAACAGTTATCATATTGAAACTTAAAGTTTCAGAATAAAAAAACGTGCAAGATCCAAAGATTATCTGATTAAAAAAAAATTGAAACTTGTTTGGTTTGGGTTTTATATGTTTTTGGACTTTGTTATTTTGGGGTTTAGCCATTTTCAAGAGGCTTAAAAAGTTTCTAAAGATTTAAAAAATTTTCATAGTATTAACACTATTTTTGGATATTTTAAAAGATTCCACAGAATTTTCAATAGATTCTAATATTTTGAATGACCTGCATAGGATTTTAAAGATTTTAGGGTATTTTTAAAACGTTCAAGGAATTTTCGAGAGCTTTAAAAAGTTCCAGGGGATTTCAGAAGGTTTAAATGTGTTTGAAATATTTTCGAGTATTTTAAAAGATTTTAAAGATTGTTCAATAGATTTCAATAGTTTGAAAGAATTTTATAGGATTTTACGGCATTTTTGAGATATCCAAGGAATTTTCAAAAGCTCTAAAAACTTTCAAGTTATTTTAAAAGATTTTAAATGATTAAAAATATTTTAGGGAACTTGAAAAGATTGCCAGGAACTTTGAACTTATTGCAGAAATTCGAAGGAATTTTAAAGTTTTTTGAAACAATTTAGGGCAATATACAATTTATCAAGAAGTTTTAAATTAATTTCAATAATTTTAAGGGATTCTAAATGACTTAAGAGATTTGTGGGTATTTTTACACATCCAAGGAATTTCCAAAAGGCTTAAAAAATCCTAAGAGATTTCGAAGATTTTAAATGATTTAGAATATTTTCGAGTATTTTAATATATTGCGACGAGTTTTCAATCTACTTCAATAATTTGAAGATATTTCAAAGGATTATAGGATATTTTTGTAACATTTAAGGAATTTCCGAGAGTTTTAATAACTTCCAAGGGATTACAAAAGATTTGAAAGAATTTGAGATATTTTAGAGCATTTTAAAGAAACTTTTAGAGTTTCAGAAAATACGGAATGATATGATATATTCTATAAGTTGTTAGAATATTTAGAAAGATTATAAAATAGTTTATTAAGATTTGTGAGAGTTTGTGAGAGGATTTTAAGGGTTATTAATTGCTGAAAAGGTATTATAATACATTTTTCAGGATTTTACGAAATATCCTTTTGAGAATTAAAATGTTTTAAGCATATTTTAAAAGACTTTAAGAAATTTCCAATTGCTTTCAATAATTCGAAACGATTGCAAAAGTTTTTGAAGATGTTAAGGCATTTTCTAAAAACTTCAAGTAATTTTTTAAAACTTCAAACAATTTTAAGAGATTTCAGCAGGTTACAAGAGATTTAAAATATCTTAGAGTATCTTAAAATATTCTAAGGAATTTTCAAGAGCTTATAAAATTTTCGAGGGGGTTTTAAGAGATCTCAAGAAATTTGCAAAATTTTAGGGAGTTTTAAAAGATTTCAGTGAGAATTTTTTATTTGATTACAATAATTTCAAAGCATTTAAAATGGTTTCAAGCATTTTCGAGTATTTTGAAAAATTCCAAGGCATTTTTGAGAGTTTTAAAGCATTTTAAGGAATTTTCAAAGATTTTAATGCTTTTAAATGAGATTTATAAAAAGTTTTCATGCGGGCGTAAAGAATTTTCTAGAATTTCCGAGGATATGACAAGATTTTACAGGGCCTGTAAGGTTTTGCAACATTTTAAAAGACATTGAACGATTTTATACGATTTCCGAAGATAGCAATGATCTTAAGGGAGTTCTAAAGCTTTTAAGGTATTATAGAAAATATTAGATTTGATAGAATATGACAAGAATTTCTTTACAAGAAGTGAGCGATTTTGTAGGATTTCAAGGATCAAAGAAATTTTTTAATATTTTTTGTAATTCTTTTAAATTGATTGGCAGTTCACCCTACATTATAATAAATTAAATTGGAATAATTTGCAATTCTCTTACATTTTTCGAATTTACTTGAATTCTTCTAAAATTACTCAACTTTATTGAATTCGATATGTTTTTTTCTAGTTTTCGACTAATTAAGCATTCATTGGATTTTCGGTGTATTTTTTAATTATTTTGAATTAATTTTTTTTGTAAATCATTTGAATTCTTTTGAACTTAACTTGAATTGTTTAAAGTCTAATGGACTTATCACGGATTCGTTTGAATTCACCTGGAATTCCTATGAATTTCATCGAATTATTTTGAATTCTTTTAAGTGCAAAAGAAAATTAATCACATTATTAGAGTACATTAGTCACTTTTAGTCACTTTTGGGTTAGTAATTAGTCACTTTTGGTCAAATTTTTGCGTGATAAAGAGCACATTTTTCAATTATATTGGGCGCTAGTAACCCAGACATTATTTATTAAAAAATGTATAAATTAAAATTTGAAATTATTTTATTCCATTTACAAAATATTATGTATTAAACATGTTACCAGATTAGAATTCAGGTCTGTAAATAATAATATTGTTTGATGTGATGGTTTTGACCAGATACAATGTATATAAATAATTTAATGTTAATTGTTTTTTTGATTACTGGTCTATAGTCAATATAATTTTTTTAATATTGATCTTTATTTCTAAATTGCGAAAAAAGTGATCTCCAGCTCAAAATTTTGATTTCATACCACCCATGTAGAAATTCAAATGGGGCACTAGTCAGGTTCCCGACCAGTTGACCCCACTTGAATTCGGAGGCTAGTCGGGTCGTCTGTCTAGCCCCCGATCAGTAGCGTCACGGTAGATTAGTCTGGGTCTAGTCAGGTGACCCGTCTTATCCTATTTGGGGCCTGATCGGGCACCAGTAGGGTTCATATGATAATACAATTGTTCCGAAGTAATTACACCGTAAAAAATGTGAATAGAATACAGTCGATATATAATCGGTCTTTGGAAAGTATCGTGAAGTCTATTTTCTACGGGAGAATCGTATTTACTTTTTTTAAAGAATTTATTATATGGGTAATAAATAAGAACTTCTTTTAAAAAAATAGATTTTAAATACGTAAGTCGTGTTTGAACTTACAAACTTTTTCTTATAGAAACGAAAAAATTGTAAGATCAGGCTATTCTGAACACTGAAAAATTAAAAAAATTATTGTTAAATATATTCTTAGTGTTTTATAATAAAAAAATCAATACGCTTTTTTAGATATTACCTCATTTGATAACACCTCGCCGAAAACTCAAACATAAGAATAACCCGATTAGAGCCCCACTATCTCTCGATCAGAGCCTGAAGATTACCCGCACGGAAATTAGTGAACAAAAAGGCCCCACTAGCCCCTGACCAACCACCGACCAGGCCCCGACTTAAATTTTCGCAACAAAAAGCCCGACTAGTCCCCGACTAGTCCCCGACTATTCCCTGACTGGGTACTTTGTCAAAATTAATAACCCGACTAGCCCCTGATTAGTTCCCGACTTGTAATAGGGCCAAATGGGGTTATTTCCACACGCAGTAGACAAAAAAACAATTAACATAAAATTATTTGAAAAATAATGTTCAGCAAAGTAAAAAAATAGTCAGGGATTAATAAGACAAAGTTAAGAAATTTAAAAACTGCAGTTTTGCGATTACACTGACATTTTTTAATCGAAAAAATGAAAATCTAATATTATTATTATTATTTTAATATTAATAATGTTGATATAATACAATGCATGCAAAGCTTGGAGTTTTTTCCGCGTTTACCAAGAATTTGTTGCTGTACTCTGGTAAAGAATTCTGTTTAAGATTCAAGATTGATTTTAAAAGAAGAAATCAAATAATAGTGGAGATATCGGATTCGCTGCACGCACTTTGAGGCAAGAGCGGCTGAATTTTTTGAGTCAATCAGGACACAAAAGGGGTGCAACCATCCCTCGCACGACTGATTCCGCCAGTACACACAAGTCTGCTGAGTTAGTGGAGGTGGATTAAGTTATAACGGAGCCCCGGGGCTAAATGCACTTAACCGATCCTCCATTTACTCATCCAAAGAGACTAAAGAGTGAGGGGATTTCCTCTTCGCAATTCGCACGTCAAGACGAATGCGAACAATTAAATACGAAATTCATTCTCATCTCTCTAAGACTTTGTATAATTAGACTCTTTTGTTAGTTCCGTAATGTCTGAGAAAGAAGGAAAATCATGATCAAATCTTGACGTTCAGTCATTTTTTCTGCAAGTTTCTCTATAATCATCAGAACGCCTTGAAGAAATTACAGTGATTAATGAATGAAGGGTAAAGTTCTAAAAGGGCATAGGGTGTTAGGTTGGTTTGTTTTTCGAGACCGGAAAATTAAAAAAATTAACCGGCAAATAACAGTGGTTTTATTTTTTCCCCGGAAATCTTACAAAACTTTAGAAGAAAAAGTCGTACATGTTCGATTTCAACAGTTATTTTAAGTAATGAGTTGAATTCTATTTTTCACTTATGATCTAATTTAGTTTACAATACGTTATTTAAAAATCTTTTACTTCAAAAATGACCCATTTTTTAGAATTTTTCATTTTTAAGCTTACATTTTTAATTTCAAGAATTTTAAAATGCAGTCCTGAAGACTTAAGCAAGTAAAAATTAAAAGCGTTTGAAGTTAAAAATTTTGGTTAAAACTCATTTTTATTTTACCAACGGTAAATATAATGAATACAATATTTTTTAAATGGATCTGTACTTTAAGAATTAAAAAGTAAACAATAATTGATTTCGAAAAAACGATTGTGAATCATTAAAAAACTTAAACGTCCGATTGAAACTTCGGAAACTACTTTCAACTTGAAAATAACTTCTTATATATTCGTAGCTAAAGGCTTCCATTAAATTTAAAATATTGATTCTTAAACAAATATTTAATTTTTACCGCATTCGATTTCACATTTTTTAACTAGGAAAAAGGATAATTATTTAATATTTAAAAAGATTTCTAAAATTGTCAAAAAATCTGGAAGGTTTTAAGGATTTTTTTTAATTTACAGGATCCTCTAAAAATGTTGAAGCTTTTCAAGGCGATTTAAACTATTTAAGATGGAAATAATTTAAGAAGTGTTCAGTTAAAAAAATTAATTTTTCAATTATTAATGTTTCTAGCCAAAAATTGCTTAAAATAATATAATTTCAGAAAGGTTTAAGTTTATTAATTGATCCTTTAACTTCGAGCGTTCAAAATCATAATTTAAATTTATATTTTTGAAATTGAATCTGAATTTTTGAACTTCACATATTTAATAAAAGTTAAAAATAATAAATCTTGCAGTTTATCTGCATTTCATTTAAAATTTCTCAATTAAAAAATGTTCGTACCTTCCATTTTATACGTTTTTATTTTTAGCAAGGATTCGAATACAACATTTTGGAATTAACAAACTTTTTCAGTTCCAATTTAAGAATTTAAAAGTCAAGAGTTCTACTTTAAGTGTTTTAGTTTGTAATTTATTTTTATTACTTTAAATAAAAAAAGTATTAGCTTTACAGTTTTGATTTTTTGATTTTATTGAAATGCAATATGAAATTGGAATCTCTTGTTTCTTTTTGAAAAAAGAAAATCCCTGAAAAAATTTAATCTGATCGGATAAAATCTTACATTCCCGCATGGAGGTCAAAGATTATATTCTAAATCTTTTAGATGCTTTCGTACATAGAACAAAAATTTAGGACAATTTAGCCTAATTTTTAAGTTCTCGTAGCCCCGGGCAGAAACCATTTTAGTTTCAGCAGGGTGTTCGTCAAAAAATCAGATAAATTGGAATAAACATGTGACGAAAGTTCTTTTTTTAATGTAGTTTTTCTTTTCGCTTTCTTTAATGTCGGTTGGAATCGTCGTCTAAAGTTGAGAAAACATGAACCTCGAGCGAAAAAAAAATCTACCTCAATTTCCTCTGAACTAATGACACTTTTCTATCAAACTGGCTCCCTTTAGGGAGCTGGTTTTTTAAAATGAAAATTGTATTATTCATTGCCTTTCAAGGTTGAAAAAACGTGCTTGCCTAGCAAAAAAACGTATCCATTTTCTTAGAACTTGATGGAATTTTTCAATCAAACTTTTTTGTATCGATTGAGCAACTCAGTAGCAAGAAATCAATTTTTTATTTTATTCGGAAATTAGATTTTTATTTACCCCCCAAAGTTGAGAATAATTGGGCTTCAAGCGAAAAAACAATCTTCCTCTATTTTCTCGGATCCGTGCTGGGATCCTAATAATATTTTTTAATTAAACTTTTTACTCTTTAATTCAGAATTGATGTATCTCTGTAGTGTTATTTTTTCAATTGAAATTCGAGTTTTTCGAAAGTTTTTTGTATGCTGAAAAATTATCAGAGTTGCTAATGTTCGGAATAATAATTCTTTTTTTTTATTCCTGTTTTTTGTTAAAATTTGATTCTTTGAGTGAAATCTTTAACCTTTGTAGTTTATTATATAAAAAGTCAGAATAATTCCATATAATGTCAAAGTTTTACTACTTTTTCCTAATTAAACCCTGAAAACTGTAAATTTAACAATTATAAATGTTGTCTTTCAGCTGTCAGCTTGAAACTTTCAAAATTAAATTATTTCAAACTGAAATAAGTTCAAATAAATCAATCTTAAATTAAAAGCATATATCGAAACATTGAAAATGGTTTGTTTTCAATTTGATATCTTTTTGAATTGTTTGAATTAGAAATAACTATATTTTATAGTTAAAAATATAACTAAAAACATTAGTTAAATTAATCATTTTTACCTGAAGTTAAGCAGCGCTTGGCTAGGTTGTATTCGGATGGGAGCCGTCTCCCTAGATGGAAGTGTATTTGATCAGCTTTTAAGCTGTCTTCATAAATAATAATTAACAATTTTCTGATTTCAATTGCTAAAAAAAGTATAATATCTAATTTATACCTTTTACATTGACAAAATCCCAGCTTTTAAAATGTCAAATAAAAAACATTAATTTTTCTGAGTTCCGAAAATCCTTGAACGTTCGGAATTTCTGAAATATTATGAATTTGTGAAATTCCCTCAATTCCCTAAGTTCTCTGAAATCTCTTAAATTCCCTGAATCTCTGAAATCTTGGAATTCTTTGAACTCCTTTAATCCTCTGAAATCCTTGATTACTCTGAATTTCGTAAGTTACCGAAATGATTTGAAATCTCTGAAATTTGATGAATTCCCTATTATCCTTAAATATTTTGATTTCCTTAAATATTTTAAATTCCTCGCATTCTCTGAATTCCTGACAATTTCTGAAATCCTTAAATTCTTTGATATTCTTGAATATCCAGAATTCCTAACATTCCTTGAATTTTCTAAATTTCCTGAAGTCCTCCAATTCGACTTAACTCATTAAATATTCTGAATTCTCTATATTCTTTGAATTCTCTAAATTAAAAACATTTAATATTCTCGAAATTTATCTTAATTCTCAGAAATCCTGAAATATTCGGAATTCCTTGAATTCTCTAAGGGCTCTGTAACTCCGAAAAGTCTCTGAATTCCTAAAAGTCCTTGAATTATCCGAATTAATTGATTTTTCGGAATTTGCCGTATACTTTGAATATTCTGAATTCTCTAAATTCTCTGAATTCAGGGGATACTATAAATTCTTTAAATTTCCTGAATTCAAAAATTCGATCAAAATTCTAATCTCTCTAAATTCTCTGAAAGCCTTGAATATACTTAATTTTTTAAAATCTCTAAGTTCCTGAAAATTGCATATTCTGATTTTCCTAAAGTTCCCTGAATTCTCTGCATTCCTAGATTATTATGAATTCCAGACATTCCTTGAATTCTCTAAATCCTCTGAACTTCTTCAGTTCTTCTGAATTCCTTATATAAGATGAATTCTCTAAATTCTTTGAATTTCCTACATGCTATGAAATCTTTTGAATTCCTTGTAATGATTGAATATCAGAATTTCTTGAATATTCAGTATTCTTTGAAAATTCTGAATTCACTGAATTCCTCCTTTTCTCTAAATTCTCTGAAGTGCCTGAAATACGTGAATGCTTTAATTGCTCGAATTTTCTAAATTTCCATTATTCCTTGAATATTCTGAATTCTCTGAATTCCTGGAAATCAGTCAATTCTGATATCCTGAAATTCTCCGAATCCGCTGAATTTTTGGACTTCCCTGAATGCTATGATATCCCTGCATTTATCATAATTCTTTAAATAGTGGAAATATTACCGAATTCCTTGAATTGCTGGAGTATTCTCAAATTCCTGTAATTCCTTGAATGCTCTAAATCCCCTGAAGTTCTTCAGTTCTTCAGAATTTCTGAAATATGATATGTATTTTCTGAATTCTGTAAATTTCCGAAATGCTGTGAAATGTTTTAAATTCATTGTAATCCTTGAATATCTGAATTTCTTGAATATACAGCACTCCTTGCAAATTTGAAATTGACTACATTCCTCGAATTCTCTGAATTTTCTAAAATCCTTAAATATACTGAATTCCCTAAATTTATAGAATTTCTTGAAATTCTTCTGAATTCTTGGGATTATTCTGAAGTTCTTGAAATTCTCAGAATTCAGGAAATTTCACAAATTCAAGGAATTCTGATGGTGCAGAAAATTAAGATGAATTCACATATTTCAGAAAATTCAGAAGATTTGAAGAAAGTGGAAAGAATTCAAAAGAGTTTTATAGAGTCAAAGAGTAGTTCAAGCAAATCAAAACAATGCAAAATTATTCATAACTGAATATTTATAAATGGTAGCTTTCATTTTTACATTTTTCAATAACCTTTCCACATTAAAATTTAAAGGAATAAAAAAATCGTACCTCAAGAATAAACCAATGCCTCTTTGTATATTATTGATTGGCAATGCAATGTTCCCCGCGCGCTCTAGAGAGCGTATAGTATTCCTGTATTTTATAATTTTACAAGTCTTCAAAAACATAATTTTAAATAATTATGTTTAATATTTTACAATAGTTTAACAAGTCGGATGTTAAAAATGAAAATCTGCAGTTGCCAGATTCCAATTCTTACGGGACCCTTCGTGCAAACCCCTCTCTGTTTTCCATGGGTTTGGTTTGGTTATCGTATAAAAAGTCCCTTTGGGATTTCGAGCGAGTCTATAGACCATTTAGTTGCACGGATCCCATTGCTCTTGTCTACAATCCCCATGGAACGCATTAACCTAGCCTATTTTTCACCCTCGTCCTTTCGTAACCTTCCTACGAGGAGAAATAAATTACATACTTGAACATAAAACTAACTGAAAAATGGACACTTTTCCTATATTTTAAAATTATTTCCTCGTAAAAAAAGAAACGATAAGACCAAGAAATCTTTTGCTTCATCAACATGAATATTGATTTATATTATTCCTTTCTTTCCACGTTCTCGTTACATTTTTTTTTCATGAATATTACAGTAAACTGGAGCTAAACCGCGCATAAGGGGAAAATCAGAGCACCCTTGACTCTGCATTTCTGAAAGTGCTATTTGATTTTTCTAGGTAAAAAATATAGAGGTTTTCAACTAAACACTATAGAACTTCAGTTGAAAAACCTAGAAGAAACTAAATCGCGTTTTATAAATAGAATTAAGGGTGCGCCTTTTTCCATCGCATGTGAGTCTCACAGCCTTTCTTTACGGTTCCTGATTTTTATAAAAAATGGAATGTATTGAATGAAAATAGTTGTTAAGAAATATATTTTTGTAAGTTAGCTTATTTTTTGCTCATGACAGGATGGCTGCAGGTCAGGGAAGAACTGTAAATCAGGGAAGAGCCAGGGAGTTTTGTTGGTCAGTCACAACTCTCATTTGAATCATTCTTAAAGAAATTCCTAAGAACTATTTAATAGATTTTAATAATTTAAAGGGATCTCAAAATATTTAAAAGATTCTAAAATATTTTTAAGAATTTCAAGGAATTTTTCAGAGCTTTTTAAAAAATTAAAAATATTGTAGGGTATTTAAAAATAATCCATGGACTTTTCAATAGATTTCAATATTTTAAAAAGGATTCCAAAAGATTCTGAGGGTCACTTGGGTTTTTTTAAAGGATTTAGAATTTTCGAAATATTTTATGTTAGGCATTTCAAAATATTTCAAGAAATTCTAATAGATTTTAATTGTTCGAAGTGTTCAAAAAGAATTTTGAAAATTTTAGGGTATTTTTCAACTTTAAGGAATTTTTAAGAGTTAAAAAAAGTTATAAAGAATTTCCGAAAAACTCAAAGGATTTTAAATATTCAAGGATATTATGAATTTGTCAGAATTGTGGAAGTTGTGAAACGATTTTATGAAGCATATAAGTTTTGATGATATTTATAAAAAAGTATGGGGTGTTTTCTAGGGCTCCGTAGATTTTAACGATTTTGAGGGAATTTAGAAGTTCTCAAGGCTCTTTATAAATTTTCTAGAATTTTAAGTAATACTCATCATCAGATTTCATGTATATTCATGGGATTGTATAATATTTTAGTGAATTTGATTAAATTTATTTACAAAAATTGTGGGATTTCATAGGATCTCAAAGATTTTCAAGTATGTTAAGGTATTTCCAAAGATTTTAAGATACTTTAAAAGTGTCCAAAAAATTTTGTATTGATTTTAATAGTTTAATAGAGTTTTAAAGAATTCAAATGATTTTAGGAAATTAAACAAATTCTGATGAATTATAAAGATCCTTAAAAATTTTCAACGGGTTTTTAAAGAATTCGAAGGATTTCAAAAATATTTTAGGAAGTTAAGAAAAATTCCAGTGAATTTTAAAGAGCTTTAGAATTTTTCCAGAAATTTTATTAATGTCCGCTTCATTTTTAAAAGACTCACAAATTTTGAAGGAAGTTCCACCAATTTTAAGAGATTTAAAATAATACTTTCGGAATTTCTTAGAATTTTAAAATATATGGAACGATTGTGTAAGACATATATGATTTTTTGATATTTGAAAAGATTCGAAAGCTTTTTTGGTAAGATTTCAAAGAATTTCAATTATTTTAAGGGATCTGAAAAGCTTTCGAGCTACTTTAATATGTTTCCCGAGATTTTTTCATATTTTTGTAGATTTTAAAGAATTTTTTCACAAAAATGTTTAATTCCGTAGGATTTATGATTTTTTTTAAAGATTCCAAAGAATTTTCAATTAATTTCAATAACATGAATCCATTTTAAAAAACGTTACAGATTTGTGAATATCCTTGAAAATTCTAAGAAATGTTTAAAAATCATACAAGATTCAAAGGGGTTTCAAAATAATTTGAAGGTTTTGAAATATTTTAAGATATTTGTAAAGATTCCATGGTATTTGCAAGAACTTAGTTTACAATGATTCGAAGTTTCCAAGGATTCATAAGATTCAAGAAGAGATTAAATATTTTACGGTACTAAAAAAAATTTCTAGAATTTTTTAAATGCTTCAAAAATTGTCAAGAAATTTCATAAAATTTCAATGAATTTTAATTATTTGAAGGTATTTTAACAAAATCCAATGTATTTCAAGAACTTAAAGAATGTCGATGGATTGCAAAATACAGTGAAGCCCTTCAATAGCCCTCCCTTCTATAGCACTTCCGAGAATTGACGCCGCGCCGCAGGTAGGTGTAACAGGAGTTGCGCGGAGTCTGCGGGTTTAACTGAGACGAGCACTCAGGCGTAAACAAACCAAAGCGGAGCGGGCTATTATGAGTTAGTTCCCAACCACCGTGAGCCCTAAAATCAGAGCTATAGAATAGTTTCACAGTAATTTAAAACTTTTAAAATATATAAGGGAATTTCAAAAGATTCCAAGCGATTTAAAACTAATTTTAATAATTTGATGGTATTTCAAAGAATTAAAAAATATTTTAGTGTAATTTGAAAGATTTTAAAGGTTTGAAATTACTTTAGGGAATTTTAAAAGATTCGAAAGAAATTTTAAGTTGATTTCAATATAGTTTTAGGTTATTTAAAAATATTCCAAGGTATTTTAAAAATATTACAAAAAATTCAAAGGATTTTCCAAGGATTATGTGATTTTGTGGGAGTTAAAATTTGATTTCAATATCTTTGAAAGATTTTATTCATTTAAGCTGAAATAATTACAATCCTTCTTAATTTTCCTGATTTTTTTAATTGCTTTTATTTTTCAGAATTCACTTCATTCTACTGAATTCAGTAGATATGGTTTTAGCCTTTGCATAATTCATCGTAAGACATTTATACTTAACTTGAATTTTTAGGCATTTCACCAATTTTTTTAGAATTCAATTAATTACCCTTAAATTCGTTTAAATTTACTTCAATTTAACTAAAATCAATAGAATTTTTCTGGCCGTCAAATGGTTTTCTAATTTAATTAAATTCTTTCAAGGTGAACTTGAAATGTTTTGAAGGCTTATGAAATTATCCTGAATCCTTTCAAATTCACCCGAAATTTTAATAAACTTAATCGAATTTTTTGAAATTATTTTGAGCTCAATACAACATTAGTGACATTATTCCATCAGATTAGTCATTTTTAGTCAATTTCTGGACTATTAAGTTGTCACTTTCGTTCACCTTTTCGGTTGAAAAGGTCAAAATGTTAAGGTTTTTATGTAAATTAGGGTGTGGTATCCTTGAGAAGAATAAATTAAAATTCTCATAAACCGAAACTGGAATTTGTTTAATTCCATTTATTAAACATTCTTTGTATTAAAAATGTCAAAACATACGAATGTTGATATTTAAATAATAATCGTCAGGGAAATTGAAAACATCATCTGTGAAAAAGCAAGGAATTTCTAAAATAAAGTTTTTGCTGCCACACTGCATGTTTAATCAGATAAGAGATAAGAAACTTTCTAAATTCTCGCACCCGAAGTAGTAATCTTATTTTTGTTCAGAGTGACATGTGCGTAAAGTTTCACGGCAACTGCAATGGCCACTTAATTCATCACCACTTGCCCCCGATAGTCGTGCATTTAATTTCAGCATGAACACTTTTTTTCCTGTATACTGCTTACAAAACACACACACACACATACAAATGCACACACACACGCGCGCGCGCACACACGCCCTCACACACACACACACAGAGTAGAATCTCTGAGGCACACTCTAGAGTCTAAAGGTCGCTAAGAGATTAACGATCGACCTCCAAGAGAAGCCGAGATGAGCTCGTTCGTGTTCTTGC
The DNA here is from genome assembly GCF_010883055.1 of Belonocnema kinseyi. Classification (NCBI taxonomy): domain Eukaryota; kingdom Metazoa; phylum Arthropoda; class Insecta; order Hymenoptera; family Cynipidae; genus Belonocnema; species Belonocnema kinseyi. The sequence goes on from NC_046660.1 coordinate 47,054,970, forward strand.
TATATCCTAAAATTGTCCCACGACTATAATATTATATCTACAGTGACTTCGGTAGCACACATTGTTCCGATAAACAGCCTACGTTCCCAAGGTGCAAAGATGGTTTTTCTCGAGCCTCGATAAAGAATCTGCTGCTCTAAATAGAGCGAAGCAAAAAACAGAGCTTCATCGCATCTAACAGGGCCTCTACCAATCATTTACCATTTCTTTTGGAGCATTTGCGGAGTAAATATTGCGCGAGAAGTCAAAAACAGCTGATCTGCTCATTGCATCCTCCGTCCGTACCGCGCAGCGCTGCTTGAGCGTCAGGTCCATTTTAAACGCGGGAGAGATGTCTACAAAAAGGGCTACTTCTCGCACGATATTTACTCCGCAAATACTCGGAGGCGTCTATTGAAGCATGCATTTTCTGTAGTTTATAGTATGCCTATATTTATTTAAGGTCCCTAAAATACCCTATTTCCAAGATATGGTTTCTAAAACCTATTTGCAAACCCAAAAACCTATTTGGGCTGCAAACCCTATTGGCAGCCCATAAGAATGCTTAAAAAAATTTATAAAAAGATTAAAGCTTTCAAGAGTCAAACATTTTGAAAAAAGTTGAAAATCAGAGAATTTTTGTAACAAGTAATTGCAAAAAATAACAAGGGCTATCACACAGTCACTATTAGTCACTTTCTAGTCACTTTTTAAAATGAAAAGATCACATTTATTTTTATTTAAATAAATTAAGTCGTCGGTTACTCGCTATTCAATTCAAGTCCATAACTATTTCGGAATTGTCCTGAATTCGTTTAAAATATTTTAGGGTATTTTTAAAGATTTCGATAAGTTTCTAATAGATTTTAATAATATTGAGATATTTTCAAGATGTTAGGGTATTTGAAAGCTTCTAAAGCATTTTCGAGAGCTTTGAATTTGAAATATTTTAGGGAATTTTAGAAGATTTCACAGAAGTATGTATGAATGTCAACAATTTGAAAAAATTATTAAGTATTTGAAATATTTTAGGTTAAAGAATCTGCTAGAGTTTTGAAATATACGGAACGATTTTACAGGACCCATAAGGTTTTAAGATATTTAAAAGGAATGCAGGTTATTTTATAAGATTTCAGAAGATTTCAGTACTTTTAAGGGATTTTAAAACTCCTAATGTATTTTAATGTATTTTTCAGGTTTTCAGGAAATATAATAGAATTTGACGGGATTGTATGAGATTTATTGCATTTTAAAGAATTTATCACCGAGGAGTGAGGTATTTTATAGGGTTTTAAATTTTTTTTAGAGATTTGGAATTTATCCTAAATTCTTATTTATTTATTCTAGATTCTTTGAAATTATCTTGAATTTAATGAAAATACTTGGATTTTTCTAATTTACTTTAATTCTTCTAAATTTATTCGATTCTACTCAATTTAATAGATTTTTAAAATTTTGTTAAAGCTTTTATTTAATTGATCCTCGGGATCAATTACTTGAAGGATTTGAACCATCTTTAAGAAGTAAAAAAAAAAATTTTGGCATTTTAAAGTCAAATGATTTTAAATATTTCATTAATAAACTCTGAGTAAAGTTTTAGAGAGAGATTTGACATTATTTTTTTGAAATAAAATTTCTTGTTTATCCTCAATGTTTAAATTTAATTTAATTTTTAAAGCTTATTTCAAAGTTACCAAATTCATTTAATTTTTCCATATTTTTCGATTATACTCAATTTATTTGAATACGAAAAAATCGCATTGAATTGTTATGAATTTATGTAATAGTTTATGTATTTCCTGTTCCTCAGATGGCTATTTAGCGATGGGGACTTATAAATAAATCAATTTCACCAAAATTTTCTGGTTCATCTTAAATACTTCTAAAATCACCCGAATTTTACGGAAATCAATGGAATTTGTTTGATCTCAAATTCTTTTTCGTATTCATTTGAATTTCACTTGAATTATTTTGAAATCTTAGGCATCTATCCTGGATGTTTGATCCTTTGAGCGGGAGAAATTTTTCCTATGAGCGTGACAAAAAGTACCCTTTGGTCCCTAAAGTTTATCCCAGAGGGAATGTGAGGCTTGCATAAGCTAAAGCAATAAGATGTGCTTCTCATCTACTCTGGGCTCGATTCCTGCCTCCTGAATTTTTTAATAAATATTTTTTCCTTCAAATCCTTGTTTATTGTAATTAAATACTAAATTTATTGAAGTGAGAACAAAATATAAATTTTCACACATTTTGTTCGTATCTTTTCAGTACCGTAATTAAAATAAAAAATGATAACTTTTAACTTTCATCAGTAAGAATTCTTGAGCTGCGTAAAAGATTTTTTTAAGCCAATCGAAAAATTCATTTTTCAAAACAGAAAAATGGCTAATTATGTTCATTAGAAAAATCTACTGCCTTTAATATATAGTTAATATTCTGAATGTTCTAATCAACGAAATATATTTTCCTGATTCTGTTTTATTTAAAAATGTTTTTGCAACTATGATATTTTTAATGTAAAATAAATATTTTAGAATCTTTTCTTGTTTATAATATAATCGATAAAAAACTGAATTAATTTGAACGTCTAAAATTTGAAGCAAAAATTTTAGAACTTCTGTAGCATATCCCATTTTTGTACAAACGGTGCCCTTTAAAAATGGACTAATTTCAGAGAAGGAGATTGTATAAAAAAATTACAGTCAGATTTTCGAAATTTTTTTTAAGGACTCCTAGATATTTCTGAACTAGCAAGAAAATTTAAATAGACAAAGCGCCAGAGAAACGAGGAAGCATTTCGTATTTAATTGTTTGCGCTCTTTGTAGATAGCTTTGGCGTGCGAATTGCTAAGCGGAAACTTTCAGCAAAAATACAATGAGAAATTTTCTCTTCAAATGAAAAATGTTTGGAATTTTTAAATTAAGTTACGTAAAATATTTCATATAAATATTCGTTCTTTTTCAGGCTGTCTAAAATTAATATTTGAGGTAATTAAGCATTTTTATCATTTAATTGCAGACGTTCATACTCTTTCACCTATTCCCCTATTCTCTCCTTCATAACAGGATTTCTCTCTTTTTTACCTGTTTTCCAGAAAATACCCCCTTTCACAAGTTTTCCCGCTTAAATATTAACTGGATTAAGGGGGCATAATAAAAAAGTCCAATGGTTTTTATTTAAAAAGTAATTCTTTTTATTTGAAAATTCGACTTTTATATTTTTGGTTCAGAATTCATCTCTGTGGATTAAAATTTTCTACAATTTGGGTGAAAGTTTAGTTACTTTCTTGGAATTTCAACTATTTTATTAAAAAGTAAACTTTTTTGGTTCAAAAATCAACTTCTTGTTAAAAGTTTATCTCTTTTGGTTGATAATTCAACTATTTAGTTGTAAATTAACTTTTTTATTGGGAAATTCAACTGCTTTATAGAAAAATTGTCTTTATGGCTTGACAAAAATTCGCGTTAACTTTTTTCTTTCTTGAAAACAAAATATTTCCTGGTTGAAACGTAGTCTTTTAGGTAGAACATTAGTTTCTATTGGTAAAAATTTAATCTTTTTTCGTTAAAAATACAATTATTTTGTTGAAAGTTAATAATCACTTTTGATTGAAAATGTAAGTGTTTTAGTCAAAATTTGTCTTTTATTGATTGGAATTTCATGCTTTTGGATTTAATATTCTTTCTTTTGATAGAAAAGTCATCTTTCTTGGTTGAAAATCACTTTTTTTGTTCAAAATTTATCAAATAAGGTTCAGGAGTAAAATGTTACAAAAATATTTGAGTTCTTAACTTGAAAACTCAGTTTTTTTTCAAAATGTAGCTTTCTTGGGTAAAGCTTCGTCTTTTTGACTTGAAAATTCAACTGTTCTCAATTAAAGTAAAAAACTTCTTTTAAAATTCGACCATTTGGTAAATGATTCATATTCTTTGGATAAAAATTCATCTTTTCAGGATTAAAAGAAAATTTTTCTGTACAAAAATTCAACTATTTAGCTTAAAAAATCATTTTTTTTGGCTAAAAATTTAACTATTTGGTTGAAAATACTCTCTGATTGAGAATCTATGTATTTTAATTAAAATTCGTATTTTTCTGTAGAGAATGAATCTTATTTGTTTAAATTCGTATTTTTATTAAAAAAATAATCTATTTACTTGGGAGATTTAAAAGAATTTATTTCGATATTTGGCTATTCTATTTTAAAAGGAAAATGTAGGTCAACTAGTTCCTTTCTTTTCTGATATTATATAGTGTTTGGGGTACTAAATAATGTAACAAGATGGTTTGGCAAACTTTTTAAGGAATTTGTATTATCTTAAGAGAATAACAGAATTTCTTAACGTCTTCACGGAGTAGATAGAGCTATGAATAAAAAATTTTGTAAATTAAATTTTTTTTAAAAAAAGATATCCTTTCGCTCCGCTGGGAATCGAACCACAGAACTTTTGATTGCCGGTCGAGTGCTTTCCCATAAAAGCTACTAGAGAGAAAAGAGGTTTTTTTTTCGGAAAAAATTGAATAAAATTTTTTTTCAGTTTATAGCTCAATCTAGTTTTTCAAGATGTTAAGAAATCCTGCTATTCTCTGATGATAATACAGGTTTCGTGAAAAATTTGGTATATAACACCTGGAATAATAATGGGTGTATTTTTGAAAAAGGATTCTGCTCTCGATCTCTCTAGTAGCTTCAAATAAAAGCACCCAACCGGACATCGGAAATTTCGTGGTTCGATTCATAGCGGAGAGAAAGGAGATTTTTTCATAAAAAAATTAATTTAAAAAAGTTTTGTAAACTTCTAAATATTTTGGCAGGTTTTTTAATGAAAAATTAGACCATATTTTTAAAATTTGAATGTTGATCGTACAAAAAAAAAATCTATAGACAAAAAAGGCTTGACTTCATGAAAGTTAAAAAATGTATATAAACATAAATTTGTATATTATTTATTTAATAAACTATTAAAATTTTGGTGGAATTAATTGTTTTGTCAAATATTCATGATATGTCCTGATTTGTGGATCACTCCTTAGTAAATTATAGATAAGATTCTTTTTGTACATGAAAGAAATTTTTTGAAGGTTCAAAAAATGAAAACGAATCTTGCAGAAACTCTTCTGCTCACTCTAGATTGCGTTGGAACACATTTTTGTATAATTTTTCTCATAAAAGTTACGTCTGTGTTTGCATTTATCCATTTATGCTTGAGTCTTGGCGAATATAATTTTCCTCGTCATTTCTCGGTGAAATTCACTTTTCTCGAGAGTGAGCTAAACGTCGTAAGAGTTTCAGTTTGCATTGGACATAACGAGTATTCTTTCATTTCTTTTCCCCTGGAAACCTTACCTCACACTACTAATGACGGCGCCGCGGAAAATTTCCTTGGTCGGATTTCTCTCGCTGGCGTCGTCAAGGCTGGTGCAAAGGATTGGTCCCGGTACATAAACATATCTCGTCAAGGTTAGCTATAGCCAAAGAAGGAGCTTTTATCTGCGGGATCTCCTCTCACCGCACCGCACTACAGGAAGGAGCGCTACGCGACACATTTGCGTAGAAGCTCGGAAAAGTTATTAAGCCAAAGGATTCCAAACTACTCTCGAGTGAATCAACTCCGCGGTATTGTAGCCCCCACGGAGGATCTGGTAGTCGGGCTCGCAGGCTTTAAAAGTATTTCATTTGAATATCAAGACCCCTTCGCTTTCTCGGCAGCTCTACGGTTCAAGCTGAAGATATTACCTTGCGTCTATTTCGTTACCACTCATACACACACACCCACCCTCAAACTACTACTTTACCCACACGTCCGAAATCGCTCAAATTTTTTATTCGAAAATCCTCGAACGGGAATTCGGTCACCCTGTAAATTCAATTTACACGTCTGGTATATTTAAATCAAAATCATAAAATTTTACAAAGCTCTGGGAACTATTAAATACTTTCACAACATTTTGAATTAGGATTTAAAAAATGGTATTTTCTATCTTTATCAGGATTAATTACATTAATTAAATTTTTCGGGAAAATGTATCACTCTAAATTGGAAATGGCGCTTGATTTCAATGGTAAAATAAGCCAAAGTAATAGAAAACATATTATTCGCATTAAACAGTGCCTTATTCAGGGTTTCTATAACATCATAGTTTATACATTTTTCTTCGTATGAAACCAACTATACACCTAGAAGATTACTATTATCACTGAAAAAATTCTTGCCTCTAAATACATTTTAAACATTTTTTAGTTGAGTTTTCAAATCAATAAGATATACTTGGAATTTAAGAAATGAATTTTTAACTAGAATAATGAATCTCCAACCAAAAATATGACTTTTAAACCAAATAGCTGAATTGTAAACCAAAAAGGTTAATTTTATACCAAAAAATAAAGATTTTAAACAAAATACGTGAATTTTCATCTAAAAAATATCAATTTTCAACAAAAATTAGAATATTTAAAATGTTAGAAAAATAAATGTTACATAAAAAAAATGAATTTTCAGTAAAATACTTTTTTTTATAAAGAAATTGATTTTTTAACCAAAAATAAAAGAATTAAGTTTTTCGTTAAAAAAGACAATTTTTAACAAAACAAAAAATGAATTCTAAATAAAATAATTCAATTTTTAATCAAACAGATGAAATTTCTACCAAAAAAATATACAGTTTCAATCAAATATATAAATTTTTACCTCAAAAAATAAATTTATGAACCAAAACTAGAAGAATTTATAATTAAGAAATAAGAAAAAATAGTGTAATTAAATTTTCTACAAAACAGAAAATTTTTTAGCAAAAAAGATTGCAGTTCTATTAAAAAGGGTAATTTTCACACAAAAATAGAATAGTTAAGGTAAATTTATGAACAAAAATGATAAATCTGCAACTTAAAACATTTAATATTAATCAAATACATGAATTTTCAACTAAAAAGATCAATTTTCTACGATAAATAAAATACTGGAAGTTTTAGTCAGTAAAATAAATTTGCAACCAAAATAGAAACTGATTTTCAATAAAATGTTTATATTTTCAAACACAGAAATTAATTTTTAACGAAAAAGATGAAGTTTCAACTAATGAGAATAAATACTCTTTAAACAAAAAAGACGGATTTTCAAGAAATAGTTGAGTTTTCACCTAAGACGGATAAATTTTCAACTAAAAATAGAATAATTACATTTTCAGTAAAAAGCTTAATTTTTAATAAAAGCAAAGTAAATTTTCAAAGAAATAGTACAATTTTCAGCCAAGAAGATAAAATTTCTAGAAAGAAAAATAATTTTGGACAAAAAATGGAACAGTTACATTTTCAGTAAAAAAATTAATTCTGAATGTTATAAAAACTAATTTTCAATCAAAAAGATCAATTTTCAACGAAGAAGATGAATTTTCCACCAGAGCAGACGAACTTTTAACAAATTAAATTAATTCTTAACCATGTATTGGAATTCTTAAAGGAATTTTTAACAAAAAAGAGGAATTAGTCACCAAGATGTTTAAATGTTCTCCCAAATACAAGTATTTGTTTCAAAATTCATTTAATTTATAATTTTTTGCTCTTTTGTTTTAAAGGATGTTTAGTATAAACGTCGTGAATTAAAATAAATGTTTACATTTAGCGGCAAATATGAATGTGACTTTTAGTTCACCGTCAAAATTGAAAAAACTTGACCGAAAAAACCAGGAAATGAGCGGAAATTTTAAATCGTCCGCCGAATTGCCAACCTGATACGGATGAAACAGGCGAACAGATTATATTTTTTTAATGATGCGCACGAGCTGTTTAAATATTAAAAATTTTGAAACCGAGACTTCTCGGTGCTCTATTACAATCTCTCGGTTTTTTTTAGATGATCGTTGGCGAAACCGAACGAAAATAGTCAAGGAACGAGAAGTTATCGTCTCGCCTTGAAACACTACCGTACAGCACAGTGGTGCAAGTACATAATTATATATTGCAATTTTAGCTTTATCATTTTTTCTCCTTATGATAATAGCTCATAGTCTCATACGATTTCGATAAAATATCCTTTGAGAAATTATATCAGAAAAATATTAAATTTGATCGAATTTAAAGAACACAGCTTTGTGTTCCAGTCGGAGGAATTCACTATAATTTTTTTCGATAATAGTACAGTGAAATGAAGTTTGCAGTCTTGTCAAAGTGCATTTTCCATCACGTCGTGCAAAATGTTTGTCTTTCACATGAATGATTCGTCTGTAGTGTAACACTCGTCGCGACAAGCAAAGTAAAGTGCGGACAAAGAAATCCCAGGGTATTCGAGTAAAATTGAGATATACTCGTATTCCGGCCATTGACGAGGTGCAGTCTCCCTTTCTGGGCGCTTTATGCAAGTCTGCTTTGAGGGAAAGTTGGATGTCCTTTCTTCCAAGTTGGGCTTGCCTCCCCACTTCCCATCAGAGTGCTCGTCCGTACTTTAGCCCATTCAGTTCAGCCAGTTGGAATCCAAATGGCAAAGAAGGTTGTTATGTCAAGTGTTTAATTCACCGTGACCGATTTTGAAACTGTTGCCAACATTTCGCCGACTCGTCAGGATGAGAAGAGAAATGGTCCAAATAGAAAGTGGACTATCAGACAATAGAGTTGAGAACAATGATAGTATTGTTTTGGAGACTCTGATGTCGATGTCCAATGCTCATGTCAACAACTATGGTGAAATGTATCGAGTCCAGAGGATCTGTCACATTTTCTACTGGAGAAAGTAAATCGTTTCACCTGTTGATCTATGTAACCTTTTGTTTTTATCAATCGACTTTCTCTCATAGCAGTCATTTTGTACAAACAAAAGAATTGATTTCGATTATTTTTTTTCTTATAAAAGTAATTTACAATCCTTTTTCCGCATTCTGGCTACTATTCTTATTCTTTTGGTGACAAAAAAAAAACAATAGCAAAAATGGGAAATTCGTGAACCATCCGATCTTGTAACGATAATGAATCGCTGCCTTCTTCTTTTTCTTATGTGCACTAGTAAATGTGTGTCCACAACGGACAGCGGGGCAAAATGGACAAAAGACAATTATCCCGTGAATTTTTAATGGATTTTGATAAAATAAATGTTATAGTACTCGTTAGATGGTCAGCTAACACCTACGACTGCTACTTTTATAAAAGAAAACAATAAAATTATTGCTTTTTGACTATAAAAATCAATGTTTCCTTCCAAAGAATTACCTATACATAATTGATTTAGTTCTTTAGAGAATAACTGAGGAATTTTAGTATACTAATATTGGAATAATTGAAAAAAAGGTTTTCTAAATAAAAGTTTATTTTTTTGAATCATAGTATTTTGCGTGAGGATTGAATTTTTCCCATTTTGCCCCATTATGCACCGTGGCGCTAGGTTCTTGTAGTCAATCGTCCATGTCAAAAATTGCCGCCAAGTATAAGAAAAACCTAGCAAGGTTCAGTATCTGCAATAAACATGTATTTGAATCAACATTTAAAACATAAGTCTGCGCGTGATTTTACGTTGATATCTTAGAAAATGCGAGACTAAAAAACTCCAGAACAAACCATTTTTTAACTTTACTCATGAGTAAACCCTGATCAATCAAACTGATTGGTACCAAATATCAAAGGGAATTCAGTACCAAGAGAGTCACAAATGAACCAAAATCGATTCCGCAAATTAATTTAATTTGCATTTAGTAAATAAGTAATTTAATTTAAATTAATTAAGCGTAACTATCGTTTTTTAATTACAAAAGAATACGGAACCCGACCAAAAACATTTGCGATGCAAACAATCTGTCAAGTAGGACTATAATAATTTATGCAATCAAAGTTGCCCATATAATTTGGGAAGAAACAATCATAATAAAATATATAAAGAAACTTTTTTGATAAAGTGTTCTGCATAGATTGACCGCAGGGTGCTCTATTTATAAATGTAGGATTTAGTAAACATTTTTTTTTTCAACTAAACATTTTTTTCGAGCTATCTTATAACAGGATTCGGATCATGTGACTTTTTACCACTTTTTTTTGTTTTTAAAATGTAACTTTTTGAAGAAAAATGCAACTCATTGAATTTTTTTAGTTTTTCTCAGCAGTTCGCTATACTTAGTTTTAATTTTAACTACGATGAATCTTTTAAACTTGAAATTCAAAGTACAAAAAATTGAACGATTTTAATTGAGAACATTCAAAATTGAATAATTTTTTATTAGAGCTTTATACTTAAAATATTTAAAAATAAGAGTATTTGAAATTACATAATTTCAAATTTCGTAAATCCTTATTCAGTCTTAATTTTTTAAAAAGAATTTCTGTTTTTTTCCTGTTTTCGAAAAATTTACCCGTTTTCCTGCTTGTTTGCATGAATGCAAACTGAATTAATAGAAACCAAAAAGAAAATCCTAAAATTTTAGATTGAAAGTTCGTTCTTTCTTCTCGTTAAGAAATTTGACTATTTGGTTAAGCTTTAATTATTTTGTTGAAATTTCTATTGTTTGTTCAAAAGTATTTTTTTCTAAAAAATTTAACTTCTAGTTAAGAAATTTTATTCTTTTAGACTGAAGATTCCTGTTTTATGGTCGAAACATCATATTGTTTGGTTAAATTCATCTTCCTTGGACGAATTTTTTAAAAATTTAACTGTTCATCTTTTGTTCTAGAAACCTAATCTTTCTTGGCTAAAAATGAAATTTTTTGTTAAAAATTCAACAGTCATCTAAAAAAGTCGTATTTTTTTTAAGTTCAATTATTTCCTAGGAAATCCAACTGCTGGACTGAAAATTCATCTTTCTTCATTTAAAATATTATTTTTTCTTGAGAAATCCATTTTTCAGGTTTATTTGGAAATTCAACTATTTTACTAAAACTTCAATTACTTTGTTAAAAATTAGTCTCTCTTGCTTGAAACTTCTAAACTATTTAGTTGTAAATGCAGCTTCTTGGCTAAACATTGTTTATTATTCTTATATTGATCTATTTTATTAAAAATTAAACTTTCAGGTTTAAAAGTAAATTGTTTTTTAACATATTCGACTTTTGAACTTAAAAACTCAAATCTTTTAATAGAATTCATCTGTTGATTAAAAATTCGTTTCTTGGTTGTAAATGCAATATATTTTGACTTGAAATCTCACGAATTTAAATCTTTTCATATTAAATTGAATGTTGTATCTTTATTAAATTTATGTAAAAGAATTTATTCTCCTATTTCCGTAAAAATCAACTTATTTCCACTGTTTCAAGAGTATTTTGGGATTTGAAGTTTGAATTAATAAAAAATGAATAGTTTTATATTTAATTTATTGCTGTCTCAAATTCAAAGCGGAATAATTCTAAGTTTAAAATGTACAAAGTGAACGTTTCTAAAGCTAAAAATTATTGTAAAATATAGACTTCTTTTATTTAAAAATAATCCACGTTGACAAATTTAACAGTTCAGAAGAAGAAAAAAACATTTAAAACCCAGATTCTGAATCTTTTAATCTGAATTACTATTGTTAAAAAATTGTTTTAACTCTAAAGTTTATTTTGATTTGGAAAATAATATATGAAAATCAATTAAAATTATGTACTACCAAAGGGGATGATTTGGGACATATGGGGTAAATTCGGACATTCCTAAATTGATAGTTTAAATTATTTAGGGATCAGCAAAATAACATCATTGTTCATTATACATAATTATATATCATTATATTTATATGCGGGAGTCTTAACCAGAATCTCGAACCAGTTAAGGCTTCAACTGTTTTTGGATTCTGGTAAAAAACCCCTTAAGTAACCCTCAAATAATTAAAACTATCAATTTAGGAATGTCCTAAATTACCCCTTCTGACGGTACTTTATCCCGAAACAAATAAGGGTTTTATTTCAGTAATAACATTGCTTTTTTAATATCTATAAAAATTTTATGAAACTAATACAATTTTTTTTAAGTTTCCTAGTTGATCCGAGCCCTATATAATAAACACTTAAGAATTTTGTATCATTCTCACGTCCCACAGTGGGGTGAAATCGGAAAACGAGGTTCAAAATGACATTTAGAACGCAATTATGCACCGATTTTAGAATTTTTTTTTTGAAAAATTCCGAACTAAATTTTTCAGAAAATGGTGAGAGTAGATTTTTTATTTTTTTGTTTATTTAATTTTTATTTTAATGCAAAAATCGAAAAAAATGTCGATTTTTCTAA
>NC_046660.1:47067222-47073366 GCF_010883055.1 Belonocnema kinseyi
AATTTAGTTCTGAATTTAAAAAAAAAAAAAATTCTAAAATCGGTGCATAATTGCGTTCTAAATGTCATTTTGAACCTCGTTTTCCGATTTCACCCCACTGTGCGTCCTCTTGAAAATTATGAACTCTGAAATCAAGGAAGTGGACTTGACATATGAAAGCCGTAAGACTGTATATTTGTGATAGGATTGTCTCTATTTCAGGTTTTGTAGGAAAAGTCTAACTGTCTCGACTGTGACTCGACTCTTGTCTAGATTTTTTCTTCCCCTCATAATAATAAGAATCATAAAAATAACGAATAACGAGCTTCAGGAGGTCTCAGCAAATTGACATTCGTTGAAATCATCGAACCGCAGAGCGAAAGGGCGGAATAAAGAGATATAAGTTGGGGTCGGAGACATAGAGGGTGAAATGGAATAGAATGGCGCGTTTAATGTAACGATGTGGATGCTAGCGAAAACTGGGAGTTAGCCTTGCAGGCGAGGAAGCCAAGGGATAAGCTCGGACAAAGAGAATATATATCCACGACTGCCTCGCGGAAATACTCGAATATACTGACCTACTCTGGGATGACAAAGTAAAGGACAGTGAAATGAAACACTTGCTTTCACTGCGTCCAGCTCAGCTTTTTCGAAAATCTGTTGGCTGGTTTTATTTACTCTCTCCAATCTCTATCCAATTGTGATCATACGAGTACGAGTAGTCGGATCAAATCCTCTAATATAATATCACATAACGCACACCTTTCAGCAATGTGATTTCAGTTGAAACTGTTAGTCTGGATTATAATTTCCATTATGATTAGCTTTTAACAAAGGTAATAATAATAATAATAATAATATTGTTAGACATTAATTAGGTTTTCAACATTTGATATTAGATTTACCATTTGAATAATGAAGTTATTTTTTTCACCAGGGTATTAATTAATTTTTGGATGTCATTTATCAAATAGTTTCGATTACTAGTCTATTATTTTAAGAAATATGAAAAAAATCTGCCTCAGCTCGGATTTGAACCGAGGACGTCACTATACATGCGTGGAGCGTTAAACAATTACGCCACTTACATTGTGACAGCATTTTGTATTGTGTTTTTCCAAAAATAATAGGCCAGTAATCAACACTATACAATATTTAAAATTAGCAAATTTAATATCAGATATACAGAGTAGTAACAGGTCGGAAAAAAAACTCGAAATAAGAAAAAAGTCAGGGAATTTTGTTGACCAGAGAAAGTCAGAGAGTAATCAGATTTTGAAAACAAAATTTCCAAAAGTCCGAGAATTTCTGTAAATTGCACTTTAAATAACGGTCGAGAATAATTAGGACAGCCAAACAGTCACGTTTAGTTACTTTTTATTCTTCTCAAATCACCTTCTACTTATTTTTTAAAAATAGAGCCACTATAGTCACTTTTTAGAATACAAATATGTTTTAGTAACTTTTCATTAAAAAAATTAACCAGTGGTTTAACTACTATTGAATTCAGGTTTATTACAATTTCTGAATAGTTTTGAATACTTTAGAGATGTTTCAAGGTATTTTACAATATTTTGGGAAAATTTCGATAAATTTAAATAATCTGAAAGAATTTAAAAGATTGTGAAATGCTTTTCAAAATTGCGTGGAATTTCCAAGAGCTTGAAGGTTTAAAGGACCTATAAGGTTTTATGATATTTTGAAAGATTCCACAGAATTTTATAAGATTTTCGAGGATTTTAATGATTTTTCAGTATTTTAAGGTATTTCCAAAGAGCTAGAAGGGGTTTAAAAATGAAAGGTTATTTTTTAAAATTCCAGATATTTTTCAAGAACTTTTAAAAAGTTTCGAAAGATTTAAAAAAATTGCAAAGTATTTAAAATATTTCAGGGTGTTATAAAAATTTCAAAGAATTTTCAACAGTTTTCATTCATTTGACGAGAATTGAGATTTCGAAATTTTAATGCATTTTTTTTTAATTCAAGAAATTTTTAAAAGTTATGAAAAGGTTCAAAGAATTTCAAACAATTTCAAAGGATTTGAAATACGTTCGCGCATTTTAAAAGATTCTAAGGAATTTCAAACTATTTTCAGTAATTTAATGGGATTTCAAAGGATTTGAAATATATAATGGTATTTCAAAAGATTACAAATATTAAAAAGATTCCGAGGGATTTAATAAGATTTCCGAGAATTTCAATAATTTAAGAGAAGTTTCAAAGATTTGAAGTTATTTTATTAAATTTTCTAGAATTTATATAAATATAACATTTTACTGCCTTTTACCGAATTTTATTATATTTGAATTGATTTTAAAGAATCTTTTCACAGGACGTGATTGATTTTACAAGCTTCAAAGATTTTAAGAGATTTTCAAATATATTTAGCAATTAATTTGAATTGTAAAATTCTTTTGAACTCTCTTTATTTTTTCCAATCTATTTTGAAGTTATTAAATTCTATTAATCCACCAAATTTAATTGATTTTTTACATAAAAAATAGGCTTTCTTCTAATTCGTTCTTAAGACTTTTACACTGACCTCGAATCGAAAGGCATTACACCAATTTCTTTTTAATCCCCCTGAATTTTTCTAAAGTCGTTTCAAACTTAATGAATTTAATTAATTTGTTCTTTCTTTTTAAATCTCCATTAAACTCACTTGTATTTTTCTAAATTCACATTTAATTTTTATAAATTTTCATCGAATTATTTCCGTCTTCCATACATTTTCCTAATTTGAATCTAATTTTACTGGGATGAGACGAATTTTTAATTTTTTCCCTTTTAATTTAATTCTATCCAATTTTATTTAAATTTCTTTAAGCAACTTTTGAGCGGATTAAATAGCTGATTACTTCACTTTTTTATAATACATCAATTTGTGGAAATCCTGAAAAAAATGTTTAGAATTTTAGGAATTAAATATTAATGGTCAGGGAAAATAAAAAACTAGCGAGCCTTATATAACAATTAAGGATAGAAGTAATATATTAACTATACCTCATAGACAAAACTTAATATTTTTTTTTAATTAGAGAAAAAAATTACTGCTTTAATCAATTAATATACCTTAAACTCTGAAAAAGTACAATAATTCAATAGAATATATATAATATATATTCAATAAATTTCAATTAGAGTAATAATGTTTTAATATCATTAGTTAGCTAAAGTTTTTTCGGAATGTGGACAACACACTCTTAAATATCTTAATTGAAATAAAAATAATAAATAAATATAGCAGTAATAAAAAAAAGGAAAACTCCAAATCGCTCTACCTTTTTTCTCTCATCTTTCATTTTGTTTTTCTAAATCGCAATAAAAGCTCACCAAAAATCTACCATCGTTTTGATTTTTATTCAACACACTTTTTCAGGCAAGAAATACAAATATTTTAACAAGTTGAAACTCATGAAGATCTAATATGTTTGGAATTGTTGAAAAATATGTTTTTATTAGCTTGAAAAGATTTTTAAATGAATAACAAAACGTTTGTAGATTTAAAAAAAAATTTGAATTTTAATTAAAACAAGAGTGAAAAAAAGGAAAAAGATTTCGTGGTTTTCTTCTTTTTCTTTCCTCTTTTTTATTTTGGTTTTTCAAACTTGAATTGAGACACTTAAGAGTATTTTGTCCAAAGATCATTGAATTCTAGTTTTTAAATCTGAATTTTAAAGAATTTAATAGTTAAATTTTAATGTTTGACATTTAGAAAGAATTTAAATTGTGGTTTATTCTGAATTTAATTTATTATCTTTTAATTATCACTTACTTAATTTTTTTGTAAATTGGACGTCTAACATCTTCTGGCTAAGTTTATAACACTATAACATAATTTTATTCTTACTATTATTGAATTCAATTTGTTTATAAATTGCACAATTGTGAACTCGGCTAATTTTATGAGATTTCCACACAGAAGCACATTCGTCTTTCAACCTGCTAGATGATCAGAATATTTAATTGGAACTGCATCCCTGTGGTTTCTGGAAATTCGTGATTATTACGCAAAAGTTTTTGCCTCCATGTAATTGTGTAGCAACTGTGTTTTATGCAATTATGAGAAGTGGAACTGCCGTCACATTTTTTTCAATCCAGGTTCTATGTTTGAATTGGTACTGCAGTAATTTAATTAATTTGAAAATTGCTTCGAATTCAGAGAAGTGTAAAAAATCTATAATCACTCAAGTTTGTGATATATAATATGGCAGTAGAGAAGTATTGTTAAAATATGTTAGTTACCAAGATTATTTCTTATCTCATTATTTTACATGAAATTAGCATATTTGGCGTTTTGAAATTTGAATGAAATTAATTAGTTAACATATTATGTTACTTTGAGCAATGCAATAATTTTTGTAAGAAAACAAGTTTTTAAAAATGAGTCAAATTTAAATTGTTCCTTCATTCATAACAAAAATTATTTAAATTAAAAGGATTGAACTTTTGACCAAAACGGTTCTTAAAAATTGTCCCTTTGCCACATTATTTCACATGATGAAAAAAAAAGGATAAAATTATACAGAACTTACAATAATTATATAATTTTGTAAAATATTTTCGTGAACAGAATATTTGCTTCCATAAATTTTCTTTGTTGGCGACTTGACAATAAGAAATTAAGAATATACTCAAGAATACTTAATATTCATAAACTGACTTTTTTACTAAATTTAACTATACTTTGTCAAAAATAAATATTTCCAACTAAAAATTTAAGAATTTTAGTAGAAAATTAAACATTTTTCCTAAATACCCGTTTCTTTTGTTCAAAAATTAGATTTTTAAGAGACAATTTAACTATTGTATTTAAGGGTTAAAAATTTATCTTTTTTTAATGAAAATTTAACAATTTCGTTGAAAATTAATATTTGTTAGTTAAGAAATAAACTAATTGTCAAAAAATGTATTTACTTTGTCAAAAATTCGTCTTTTTTGTAGAAAAGTATGACTTATGATTGAAAATGAACCTTTTTGGCATAAAATTCAACTAGTCCAGTTGAAAATTCATTACTTTGTTTGAATATTTTTTTCTCTATCTGAAAATTTATCTATTCTATTTTTGCTTAAAAATTGATCTTTTCTTGTTCAAAGTTCGAAGATTTTAATAGAATGTTGTTTTTTTTATCGAAAATTCAAATATTTCGTTGAAAATTCGTGTATTTTGTAAAAAAGTCAATTTAAAAAAAACTCATTTCTTTGGTTAAAAAATAAGCTTTTTTATTGAAAAATAATTTTTCTTTCGATGAAAAATAATTTTTTTCCGTAAAATTTAACTACTTTGTTAAAAATTACCTTTTATTGCTGGAAATTATTTTTTTTTCATAAACTGAAAATGTGACTATTATTCCAGTTGAATATTCCGTAATTTTGGTTCAAAAATGATCACGATTCCGATTAAAGAAATCAAATGCTCTAGTTAAAGATTTACAATTTTAGTTAAAAATGCATCCCAATTGAATATATAGTTTTTTTAGCAAAAATGCATTTTGTTGTCGTTGAAAGTGTAACTATTTCAGTTGAAGATTTATCATTTTAGGTAAAAATGTATCAATTAGATTGAAAATTAATTATCAGAGAGCGGACGAGCGTAGTCTGAAGTTGCGCACAGAGCTTAGTCTCGGCTCCCTTGTTGCGGAGAACCGTCGCATGGGGGAAGTGGTGGGAGAGCCGCGCGGACATTTGAATGTCTGTGGCCGTGATGAGCAGACAGCACTGAGAGGAATGAAAAGAATATATAGAGCGAGAAATGATACGTTGTCATCAATGCAAAAACAGGGTGAGCGCTGAAAAATAGAAAATAAATCTGTCCAGCTTTGATTTCACCCGTGTTTTAAGTAATTAGTTAAATTTTGTTATATTTTTCAATTATGATATCAATTTTGTAATAAACTTCGCCCCTCATCGGACAAGTATGACTTCCAGCGGGGGTTTTCTCGTTAAGAGTTCGCCGGGCGTCATCAAGCCGTCGCTTCGGTCTGCGGCCGGAGGATAGGTCTCGAGGATCGCCCGCCGATCGCCTTCCCGAAGGCGTACGGTGTAGAGACATCTTCTCTTGTATTTCTCTTTTATTTTATTATTATGTTATTTTTTAAGATTACAACTTATTCTAGACTCGAGATGGGTCAGGTGTAGGCAAGGAGGATACTTGATATAAGATTA
>NC_046660.1:47073466-47082510 GCF_010883055.1 Belonocnema kinseyi
AACATAATATCTTAACCATAGAATTTCGATCGATCACGGCTTCTACATTATAAGATTTACATTGTTAATTTGGCTTGTTTCACAGTCTTGGAGCGGAATACCGTTTTTGGAACCTAAGTGTGTGTTATAATATTTCCTAACCTGGGTACTGTTTTTCGAACAGACGGAGAAGGGAGTCAATCTCCTCAATAGTTTCCGCGGCGGAGGGACTCTGAACGGAGGACAAGCCGTCCCTGGGTCGCGGCGTATCACTACTTACAGGTCCGAGCGCGTTACTCCGCGATTCGGGGCTTGAACTTCCTTCACGGATGGTTAATTCCTTTATGTGCCGGGAGAGCGCATCCCGTTCACGATCGGGCAAGAATGCGAAGATCTCTGAATAGACCGACTGGCAATCGCGGAAATCCGGCGAAGCAGCGATCCGAGAATTTTGGGCCTGTCGGCGTAAAGCAAGCCTATCCGGTGGCAAATTGCAGTTGACGGGGACTATCAATGCGCGGCCAGGGTCCGATGGCGTGGTACTGGCCCAATAATGTGCGGCCAGATTCGCCTCGTGGATGAGTTGCTCTCCGAATGCGGCGTTGATTTTATGTTTGACCATTAAACGTTTAATTTTGCGGACGCGACTTTGACGCCGCCGAGAAACCTCACTGCAAGCTCACACTGAAATGCAAAATAAAGGCAAATAAATCCTTTAATAAAACGACTATGCAAACACTACTTCCACTACAAGTCGAACCCTTTTCCGTGACGCGACGCGAAGAGTCGTTCAGGAGAAGTGAGCAGATAAACAATCAAAACATTAAAAAAACAAAAATGAAAGCAAGTACTCACTTGAGGAGGTGACAAAAAAGCAAATGCCCAACGGGCAGGTAAATAAAAAAAAACAAAGAGGGTGATTCTGACGGCAAGAATGGCTTACCCAGTGGACTTGGATTATGCCGAACTTTGCTTTCGCCGTGGGAACCAGCTGTTCCAGTCGGGCTGGAAGATTTCAGGGTAGCTGCCCCGAGAAGATCAAACGTTCCAGGCAACCTGGAAGATCTCTGGTTAGGTGCACTCCAAACGTCTGGAGGATAGCTCGCCAGACAAGCTGGCGGATCTGTCGTTCTCGGGTTCTGCACGGCTTTATATTGCGTTGTCCCTACTTCCAGTTGCGCGGAGGAGGGGCTGGTTACCTAAGTGGGGTCTGGCGGTGGCTACGATTGGTGACGCTCTCTCACGTGGTTCGTGCACTCGGCGGAGTGGGGCTCGCTTGCTACGTTGAGTGCTGCCTGCCTGTATTGCCGCGCGCTCGGGCCTGTTTTATTTTAATATTAGTGACTAACATTATTTGTGTCGTTTTGAGACTAAATGGCATGTTACAATGTGTAATTCGAAAATCTTTCACTTTAAAGATGTTCTATTCTAATTTTTAAGCGTACATTTTTATTCAAAGAATTTAAAAATGCAGTTTTGAAGACTAAAAAAATTAAAAATTAGAAATGTTTGACTAATGTAAGCACCCTATTCAAATTACATAAACTATTAAAAATTTTTTAATAACTTTAAAATAATATATTCTTAATTAAAGGTTTTTATTAAATTTCAAATATTGTTTTAGTTTCAAATATTCCATTTTTAAACCAGTCAATTTCAAATTTTTTAATTAAGAGAAATAAAAATTATCTAATATTTAGAAATATCTGATTGTTGCGAATGGCTTCAAAAGAATAAAACACATTTCCTTAAAATTCGTAAGAAAACTGAAAATGATTTTTTATTAAAAAAAAATTAAATGATTAGCATTTTTCTTCAATCTTTAAAAAAAATTATGCCAAATTTAAAGAAAATTACTTAAAATTTTCCATATTCATTTTTCATAGTTTCTTAAATCTTTTTAAAACTTTTTAAACTTTCTCTTACATCAATTTTTCAAAATAAAAAATCATTTGCAATTTTCCTATGAATCTTAAGGAGATGTGTTTTATTCTTTTGAAGTCCTTAAAAATTCTTAAAAATCTTCGAAATTATTTGAAATCATTTTAGATATTTAATTAGGTTTGAATTTTTTCAAAACTTCTTAATATTTCTTGAACCTACTCGAATTTTCTCTAAGGATAGTAGGTGTTAAATGGTTATGTATAAATAACAATTGAAAAATTTGAATAAAAAATTAAATAGTTTTAAACGGAGTAATTGAAATTGAAACGTTGAAAGTTTAGCTTTGTGTTTTTGATTTGTAATTACAGATTTTAAATGAACAGTCAAATATTTCTAAATATGAAATAATTTTTCTTTTTCTTAATTAAAATATTTCAAATGGAATGGTTTAAAGATGTAATATTTTAAACTGAAACAATATTTGAAATTTCATTAAAGCCTTTAATTACGAATATATTATTTAAAAGTTATTTTAAAATTAAAAATAGTTTATAAAATTTCAATTGGGTGCTTGCATTTTTCTAACTAATAACACTTTCAAATTTCAACAGTTTAATTTTTCAAGTTTAAATCTGGAAATTCTAAAATTATGAACTGATTCCGAATCGTCTTGTAAAATCAATTATTATGTACTTTTTTATACTGAAAGTACAAATCAATTAAAAAATTAATAATTAATTTATATTTAAATTTTTTCGACCGAAATTTTTTGTTAAATCCTGAAACATCTATTTAAAAAATTTCTAATTTAAAAATTCTTAAGTCTGTAAAACTGCATTTTAAAATTCTTTAAATAAAAATGTACGCTTGAAAATTAAAATAGAAGATTTTTAAAGTGAAATATTTTCGAATGACGCATTTTAAACTGAATGATATAATTGAAAAATATAACAAAATTTAGCTAATTATTTAAAACACGGTTGAAATCAAAGCTGGACAGATTTATTTTCTTAAAATTTGTGAAATTCCCGATCAAAAATTGATTGACGACAACTTATCATTTGCCGCTCTATTTTATTTTCATTCTACTCAGTGTTGTCTGCTCATCACAGCTACAGACCATGCGACGGTTCTCCGCAACGAGGGAGTCGCGGCTACGATCCGTGCGCAACTCTGTTAATTTGATTATTTTTAACTAAAAATGTAACTATTACATTTTTGATTTCAATTTGATTTTTATTTTCAAATTCAAAATGAAACAATTTGCTATAAAATTGGTCTTCCTAAATTGAACATTCAATTATATAATTAAAGAAATTATATATATTTTGGTAGAAAATCATTCTTTTAGTTGAAAATTCATCTTTTTGGTATAAAATTCAACTATTCTAGTTAAAGATTTATAATTTTATTTGAAAATTCATCACTTTGGATAAATATCAAACTATTTTGTTCAAAATCCGTTTTTTTGTTGAAAATTAATTTTCTTCAACTGCAATTTATATTATTCCATTTTTTATTGAAAAAATATATTTGTTCAGTTAAAAATGAAGTACTTTCTTCAAAAATTTTTTATCTTGCAGTTGTATGCTCTGTTCTGTTAAAGGATTGTAAAATTTTAACGGGAAAAATCGGGAAATGACCGGTAATTTGAAGTCGTCCGCCGAATCTCCTGCCTAATTTTCCTTTGAATACATTGCTTCTGAAATGAATATAAAAATACGCTGACAATTGTCATTATAAGCAATTTTTTTGAAAGAATTATTCAAACAATTTAAAAACTGTCAACTGAGAACTTTGATAAAAATTTTGTTTGTTTTAAAGAATTATTGCTTCTATTTGTCTGACGTAATTTCTTGATCTCTGATTTTAAATACGATTTCACTGTTGACTTTATAAAACTCATAATTCAATTAAATATGTTAAAAAAGGTTTATAGACTTTTACAAACTTTCTTTTTGCAATTGATTGGTTGGGAGCAATAAAGATATTCTTGCATTTCCAGAAGTCACTTGTTTTTCATTTGTCTTGTTGATGACTTTATGAACAAATAAAAAAAGTAACTTCTGAAAATACAAGAGAACCGTTATTGTACCTAACCGCTCAATTGTAGCTATAGATGTTGTAAAACATATTATTTACATAACATTGTAACATGTTACTTCAATAATGAGACACGGTCCTGATATAAAATGATTTTCTTTTATGTACAAGTCGTATAAACTAAATTACTTCAGTCTTTATACAAGGTTAAAATATAAAAGAAACTTCAGGGCTTATTCTTTTACACCTGTCACCTGAAAAGTCATATCTTTTGTGAAAAATGAGGGGAAAATTTTTCTTGAACTTCCTAATACTTTATGCCATTTTTCCAAAAGGAATTGAGATTTTATTAGAAGAAAATGGTGAGTTGTAAGTGATGAAAATAGATACAGGGAAAAGCAGGAATTAGCTTGAAATTTTCAGTACTGGGAAAAAGCCGAGCATTTTTGTGGAAACCGGAAATTTTTATGTATTTTTTATTTTTGCAATAAATGTTGTCTCCCTCCTCGAAAAAATGTTTCTGGAATTGTGCTCAGTTTTATCAGCCATAAGCGTTAAAATATCAAAGATCATTTAATATTTAAGATTCATAATTTTATGTTTCGTTTGAAAAAACTCATGTTTTTTTAGACATTTTGTAGATATGAGAGTGTAATTTTACGAATACGAGCACAGATTGTAGTATGATTTCCTTTCGAAAATTTAGATTCTAGATAAACTTTTTTCCCTCTTCTCATATTTTTGTTAAAGAATATTTTTTACGCCTGTTTTCAAGAAAATTCCCGTTTTTCTCGTTTTCTCACTTTAATAAGAATATAATTAATGGATTTCACTAAGAAAATCCATCTAATATTTTTCGTTGAGAGTTAATGATTTTTAACTGCAAAGTCCAATCTCATATTATTCGTTCAGACTTTATTTCCTTTGTTCAAAAATTCGATTGTTCTGTTGCACAATCGTCTTTTTGGAATAAATGGCCATTTTGTAAACAAAATTCATCTTTCGGTAGAAAGACAGCTTTTTTTAAAAGTGAATTGTTTTAATTAAGAAGTCAACTGTTATATTTTTCATTCAGAATATTCATCTATTTTGGCTAAAAATTCCACAATTCATATTTTTCGGTTGAAAGTTAATTATTTTTATTCGAAAAGTGTAATAATCTATTTTTGATTTAGAATTCTTCTCTTTTGGTCAGAATCCCCACTGTTTTCTTGAACATTCTTTTTTTTTGATAGAAAATTTATTGTTTAGGAGATTTTAAATTCATAGCATTTTTGGTAAACATTTATCTTGTTAGATAGAAAATTCGCCCTTTATGATCGAAAATTCATCTGTATTGGGTGATAGATAATTCTTTTTGGTGAAAAAATCCACTATTATATTGTTAATCTTTTCTTGTTGAAAAGTTAGTTAATTTAAAATATTCTACTTTTTCGCTAAAAGAGAGAAATCTTCTGTTGGAAATTCATTTTTTTGTTGTTGTAAATTCCATTTTTTAAATACAATATATTTCGACTTTATATTTTAGGAATATGGCACTGATAGATATGGTACAAATGCCCTTATCATTCCTCTATTTTTTAAAAAACAATAACCCTATTTTCCCTACTTCGATGGCATTTTGAGCTCTGAAGTCTAAAATAACTTTTATTATAATTGACGTTCAGTTGCAGTTGAGAAATGTTTAATAATTTTCAAATACATAATAAAGCAGATAGTGTCCAATCATTTATTATCAGACATGTAGATAAATTCCGATATTCCTAAATTGATAGCTTTACTTAAGATAGTTTTAACCAGAATCGGTTCAAACCGATTTAACTAGATTCTGGTTCAAACTACTTTAGGTAATTTATAATATTAATTTGGTAATGTTCGAATTCAGCCTAAATTTCCGAAATCACCCCGTCTGACAGTAATAAATATAATAATAACTATTCATTAATTTAGATAAATTTTTTAGAACTATTATCGAATATAATTGTCCTTGAAAATCGTATAATTAATTATTCCCTGCATGGAACTGGAGGAGTGACAATTGAGCAAGTTCCCTACATTGTCAATATTTTGAAAAATAGAGTTAGTTTCTGCGGTGGTAGCGTACTAGTCTCGAATATTATTATAACTGCTGCTCACTGCATTGTGGATAACAATGCGGAATACATATTCCTTTCTGGATCACCATTAAGAGATCGTGGATTTTATCATAATGTAACTATGATATTAGTATACACAAATTATAATTCACCTGATTTATTTGATGCTCTTAAATTGTTTAAAATTTGGCCACCAATCCAATTTCCAAATTCGAAAATTAATTTATGCAGAAGACCGGTGCCTCGAAAGGCTCAGGGTACATTTAATGTAAAAAAATTTACACGCTTTCACCTATTACCTTCTTTTTCATTTTTTCAAAAAGGATTCCTCTTTCTTCGCTTATTTTTACAATACTTTCCCTTTTTCTCATTTTTTTCAATGCGAAACCCAATAAGAAAATTTAACTATTTCGGGTTGACATCTAATTCTTTTTCATTAATAGGTTTACTATTACATTTTCGCTACAGAATTCATATTTTTGGTCGCTAATTTAATGTTTTTGTTCCACATTTTTTTTATAGATAATTCGTCCTTTTCGATTAAAAATTCATCTTTTTTTTAGAAAGTCATCTTTTATGGCTGAAAATTCAACAGTTTTATTAAAAATTCGTCTTTTTGGATTATACATTCATCTTTTGGTAGAAAGTCATCTTTTATGTTTGAAGATTCAAAATTTTTATTGAAAATTTATCCTTTTGGATAGAAAAATTCATCCTTTTGTATGAATCATTCATATTTAGGAAGAATAGTAATGTTTTTTTCCTGAAAAGTCATTCTTTTTATTTTAGGTTGAAAATTTATCTGTGACAGAATAATGATCTTTTTTAGGTAAAATTTAATTCTTCCTAATTGAAAAGTCTACTATTATATTTTTTGTTTGGAATTAATCTCTTTTGGTTTAAAATTAAATAATTTTGTAGAAAATTCCACTATTTTTTTAAGAAGTAATACTTTTTGGTCGAAAATTGAACTGTTTTTTTAACATTCAGCTTTTTTTAAATATAATTTGTCTCCTTTTGGAATAAAAATTCATCTTTACATAGACCTTATCTTTTTTATTGGAAAATTAATTTTTTCAACTGAAAAGTCTACCTTAATATTTTTGGTTCAAAATTAATCTCTTTTGGTTGAAAATTTAATTATATTGTTGAAAATTCCTCTATTTTCTAGAAAAGTAATATTATTGGTTGAAAATTCAAGTATTTGGTTAAAAGTTGAATTACTTTGTAAAAAATTATTTTTTTGGTTGAAGATTCGTTTCTATGACGCAAAATTGAACTGTTTTATTCAAATTTAACTTTTGTTATTAAAACTCATATATTCAGAATGAAAATTTAACTGCTTTATAGACAAATTGATGTTTTGCCTGTAAGACTTTTAATTTTGTTCACATTTTTTCCTTTCCTGATTAAAAAACTTAATTAAAAAATTAAAATACTATTTATTAAAACTTAATTAATTAATTAAAAAACTCGTTGGAACGACTTGGTTGAAATACCTTGATACAGATAAATTTTTTTTTTTTAAGATTCGTCTCTGATTGGAAATTGATTCCTTTTGGTAGAAATTTTCTCTCCATTGGTTAAAAGTGCATCTGTTTACTTCAAAATTTCTTTCTTTTGTTTGGTGGTTCATATTTTTTTTGTGGAAATTTGGCTTTTTTGATTGAACTTAACTGGTTTAAAAATAAATATTTGAAGAAGTATCAACTATTACATTCTTAGTTGGAAGTCATCTTTTTTTGTCGAAAATTCAATTACTTTGTCAACAGTTAAACTTCTTTCTTCAAAATTCTTTTTTTTCTGCTGTGAAGATTTATAAATATATGTAAAAATTCATTTAATTATATGAAAATTGTACTATTTTTTTATTTTCTGTCGTTAAAATCTCATCTTGTTTAGGTGAACATCCAATCACTTGTTTAATAATTCATATTTTTTGGCAAAAACTTAATCTGCATTGTTGAAAAGTCAACTATTTTGTAGAAAATTCAAACAGTACTCGAAAAATTAACTTTTTTGTTGAAAATTAACATTTCCCGTTAAACAATTCCATTATTTTATAAAAAATTGGTCTCTTTTATGACTTGATTGCAAATCTTTCTTGGTGGAAAATTGGATTCTTTTGCTAAAAATTTTTATTTTTGGCTTAAATATTAATTTTTGAGGGTTGAAAATTCAACTATTTGATGAAAGAAGTACCAGTTATGTTAAGTTTGAAAGTAAGCACTGTTAAAAATATTTTTTTTAATTAAGGAAAATATATCTATTATCAGTTTAATTAATTTTGAAAGAGTACGGAATGCGAACTTTAAAAAAATAATTATGTTTAAAATTTGTATTTAAAAAATTTATTTTTTATTAAATTAATAATCGCATAACTCTTAAATAACATTTTTTAAATTAATAGGTACCAAATATATTGTTAGAGAATTCTCTGAAAAATAAAATCTGCCCTACAAAATTAGTATTAAATAAGAAATTCAACTTTTACCTGCAGGAAAAATAAATAAAATTCTCAGTAGCTATTGCTAAAATAAACATTGTTGATACAAAACATTTTTTTCTCAAGTTAGTTTTAAATTCTTTTCTAAATAAAGGGTAATTAAAAATACAAACTTTTACGTTTTTAAAAATATTTTTTAACAATTCTAGTAAAAGTGCAATTTTTGTCTAAGAAATTCGATGTTTTAGTTTGAAAACTCAACACTTTCTTTGAGGATTCCTCTTTTTGTATTTACAATTCATCTTCTTTGGTACAAAATTGACTTTATTAAAATTTAGAATTCAATCATTTGGTTAAAAATTCAATATATCTCGACAAAACTATGGATATTGAACATGTATTAGTTTGATAATATCTTAAGTGTTTGAAAATTTTTGTAAATTTTGTTATAAGAAAATTAATTATGTATCTTTGTGGAACGAGTGCAGTTAAATTTTCTAATACGAGGGTGGATTGATAAGTTTCCGGCCTGACCAAGAAAAACAACGTTTTTAAGAATTTTTTTTTTTATTTCTCAACATAATCTCCTCCAAGGC
>NC_046660.1:47082610-47091256 GCF_010883055.1 Belonocnema kinseyi
ATTAAATTCCAATCACTCTTTCGAAAGTTATGAACTGAATGTTTATGAAATTGCTAGGCACAATTTGTAGAAAACCAAAAAACATGACCCCTAGAGCTTTATACGTATTAATATTTTTTGAGCTCATTATGCGAATTTTGTGATGTCTTATGGCTAATATAACCTAATTTTTGACTCTGTATAAAAATTAATATGCCTTTAGGGAATTTTAGCAAAATTTTAATAAAATACAATATTTTAGTTTGTTGTTTCTGAACTAAAAAACACTAATTTTATCAGGCGATTTCTTCACGAGAAATTAAAAGGCAGTATGTTATTCAATTTCAAAAAGTGAAAATAAGATAAATTTTTTTAGTTTTGGCAATATTAAGTTTCCCCAATACATCACTTACAAATATTAATCAAACAAGGTTTTAAGCACAATATTCTTCCATGAAAATAATTTAAGTATAATCGATGAATGCCAGCATTCATAATAAATAATGATTGTCCGTTACTATTGACAGCTTTAAGTTGAAGTAAAACACAAAAAATATGGTATCTTTATTTAACTTTAATATCTAAACATAAACAAACCTTATTTCTACGAGATTTTGCAACATTTCGCTCCCAAGTTTCTTCATTTTTTGGCTTTTTCCGCCCTCTTGTTGATTGAGTAGTTGGCATATTATGTATTTATATCTTCAGAACGATAGATACGATGCTTTTTATAAAGCAACTCGCAGAATACGGACTTTTGAAAAGTTTTGCGCAGAAAAGTTGGGTGATAAGCAACATTTTCCAAATTCTTTGTTCGTACGAGAGAAACCATCCATTTGTTTACAGTCGTGTGCCACCGCCCCATCTTTTCTCGATCCGAATCGAATGCCGCACGCCGTACATAATCTTCTCATCGTCCTCACTTTTTTTGCCTAATGATTAAAGATCTTAAACTTTTTGGAAAAACTTCTTTGATCCCTAAGGGATATTTTTCTCACTGGAAGCATTCAAAATTCTAAACTTCCACAAAAAACATTTTCGTTTGTATGTATGCTCCCAAGATACCGAAGAAAATATTTTTTCAAATTCACTACACAGCCATAAAATGTTTTTAAAAGTTCTTGATCACTCTAACATTCGTAGAGTTATTATCAAGAATGTTACTTAAAATTTTTAAGAAAAAATATCATTTTCTGACATAGATCTGGCGAGTTGAATGCAAAAAGGTATTGAATTTTATTTCGGTGAAACATTTAGTTTTCCTTAAATAACATAAAAAGTAAACAAAGTAGAAATTTCATTGCCATACAAAAAAGATGCGCAATAAAATTTTCTATAAGTATCGACTGTCGAAAATCAAATTTAAACAATTTTCCAAATTTGCTGCGCGGACAATACTTCTCCGCATGTTCGAGCGCTAAGGTGGTTATTGCATACGGCTCTTTAATTGTTCCTTTCTCCATATAATTATTTAATTAGCTTTTAAAAAATATTATTTTATATTGAAATAATTTATTGTGGCAACTGGCTTTAGCTTGTATTAAATTTTATATTGAATCTTATTTCGATTTGGATAGTCGAAATACACCCAATTCTGCCAAATATTCATAATTTTTAAAAATATGCTTATGAACGATTTTTCTGAATTTTGAACTAATGTAATGAACCTTCAATAAAAGAAATGGACTTTTAACAAAAAGATCATTTTCAACCTTAAACAATAAATTTTAAACAAAAACTTTAATTTTAAATAAAATAGTTGAACTTTTAATAAACAAAAAAAAGATATTTTGACAAAACAGTTCAATTTTCAATATATGAGATGAATTTTTAAGTAAAATGATAAACTTTAAGCATAGTTAAATCTATCCAAAAAAATAATTTTTTAAGCAAATACTTCACTTTTTAAACAGAACAGTTTTTTTAGTCAGGAAAAAAATCTCAGGCAACTTTTTGAATATTTAAGTAAAGAAAGAACGAAATTCGGAAAAAGTTGAATTTTCAACAAAAAACTTAGCTTCTAACATAATAATTGAATTTCGAACATAAAGTAATTAATGACTACCTTAGCAGACGAATTTTCGACAAAAGAACTTAGTTTTCGACCAAATCGTTGAATTTTTCACGAAAATAGTAATTTTTAAACAAAAAAGGTACATTTTCAATTAAATAGTTGAATTTTCTACGAAAACAGTTTAATTGTTAACCATTGGTTAAATTCTTCACAAAAATACATGAATTTTTAACTGTAAAAAATGAATTGTTGGAAAAATAGTTGATTTAAAAAAAAGAGATTTTTCAACAATGAAAAAAATTACAACCAAATTGTTGATCCTTTGACAACAAAAAAATGTACATTTTTAAAAACAGTCGAACTTTCACTAGAAAAATATAATTTTTCAACAAAACAGTCAACTTTCCACCAAATAGTTCAACTCTCAACCAAATTTGTTGATTTTTTAAAAATGATTTCGTGAATAAGAATTTTTTATTTGATACTAAAATAATTTGAATTGATTGTTATAATATAGCTTTTTTATACATACTAGCATACTGCGCACTTAAAAAATTGGTTATTGTATATTGTTTTTATTTTTGTGTACTGACGTGTTCAACAGATTTTTTTTAAACAGCTAAAAAAATTTTAATGATTTTAAATTAATACAAAAGATTTCATAAACAAAGATTGAAGAAAGATTTTCAGGATTTCTGAAATTTTACCAAATTTAAAAAGATTAGAAAAGATTTCATTGAAATTTCAAGATTTCACAAAGATTTCACAAAGATTTGAAAGTATTTAAAAAAAATTTAAAAAGACGACTTACGCAAAAGATTAAGAATCAGTTTTTTTATAGGTCTACTGTCTTTAGGAATTTTTTGTCCAATAAAAAAGGAAATGGCTCATTTTTTACTTCTTGAATTTTTTTCAGATGTATTTTTATGTTTAAAAATTGTTGAAGTTCTCAACAAAAATGTTTAATATAGCTAACAGAATCTTTTAACACAAAAATAACTATAACCAAGATTCAGTAGATACTCGTATGATATGCAAAGTTGCTAAAAATAAATAAAATCCCCTTTTATTCGTCTTTTTTGTCTAAAATTTAACTGCTAAACCCCTGTTATGCCTGTCATTTCTATTTCATTATTAAATTTTTTTTGGTAGAAAGATGTGTTTCAACAAATGTCAGAAGATTAAAAAAAATTTAACGATTTCAAATGAATACAAAGGCTTTCACAGATAAAGATTAAAGAAAGATTTCAAGGGTTTGAAGGGTTTCAAAGATTTCACAAAAATCCAAAAAGTTTGAAAAAGATTTCCCAAAGATTTAACAGAAATTTCAAGATTTTACAAAGATTTTGAATACTTCATAAGATTTCGACAAATTCACAAGAATTTCAAAATATTTCATAACGCTTCAAAAGATTTTACAAACATTTCAAAGATTTCATAGATTTGAGAAAGATGAAAGTTCGCAAAAAATCAAGC
This sequence comes from Belonocnema kinseyi, assembly GCF_010883055.1. Lineage (NCBI taxonomy): Eukaryota > Metazoa > Arthropoda > Insecta > Hymenoptera > Cynipidae > Belonocnema > Belonocnema kinseyi. Next base: position 47,086,080 of record NC_046660.1, read on the forward strand.
ATTGATTTATTTATGTGTTTGCTTTCTTTATAAATTTTTGATCAATAATAAATGAAATGGCTTATTTGTTTATCTCCTGAATTTTTTTATGATGAATTTTAATTTTTGAAAAGTGCTGACGTGTTCAAAAGATTATTTTAATATAGCTAAAAAAAAGGTTCTCACACAATAATGACTATAAACGAGATTCAGGAATTACTCATATTATATGAAAAGTTTGTAACAATTAATAAAATCCCCTTTTAGTCTCCTTTTTTGTCTAAAATTTTACTACTGAACTGCTGTTATACTCGTCATTTCTATTTTATTTCTTAGATTTTTCATCTGGGGTGAAAAATAGGTTTCAACAACTTTCAGGAGATTTCAAACTTTTTCATGGATTTCACAGCTATTTCAAGATTTCTCAAAGATTTTAGATACGTCAAGATTTCAACGAATTGATCAAGATTTCAAAAGATTTTTCAAAGATTTTATAAATATTGCACAAAGATTTCAAAGATTTCCAAGATTATACAAAGATTTTAGAGTATTTCGAATGATTTCAAAACGCCGACTTATTTTTCCAACAAATTGAGAATTTATTTATTTCTGGTTTTGTGTTTTTCAGAAAGTGCTGAGAAAGAAAAATGAAATAGTTCATTTTTCTACCTCTTGAATTTTTTAAAATATATTTTTATTTGTAGAAAGTGTTGATATGTTTAATAGATTTTTTTTAAATAGCTGAAAAAATGTTTCAACACAAAACTGGCACTAAACGAAGTTCGTGAGGTACCTTCATGATATAAATTTTTTTTTTCAACACATATAATCCCATTTTAATCTACTTTTTAATCTGAAATTTAACTAGTTTACCGCTGTTACACCCGCGATTGCTATTTTATTTATTGCAATTTTTATTTGGAGTGGAAAAAAAGGTCCCAACAATTTAGGAATCTGTATTGTCATCAGAACCAGTTGCTATCGATTAGTATAGATGGAATTCCACAAGCTGTGAAACAAAAATTAAAGCTATCGATCAAGTTAACTCTTTAAATAACCGAAAATGTTTAACGTCATTTTTGATAAGATGAAAATAAAGTTATAAATTCTTAAAATTAAAATTTATCTGGAAAAATATCTACTTAAGTCGCTCCACTGGGAATGTATGAAAAATCTTTTTTCATAAATAATCAGAAATATGATTAAAGGAAAATTTGAACGTTTGCAACGATTTCAAAGATCTTACAAAAATTCGAAAAGATTAGAAAAGATTTCTCGAAAATTTCACAGAAATTTCGAGATTTCACAAAGATTTTAATTGCGTTAAAAATATATCTGTGCGTTATTCAAATCGAATCGGTTTTCTTCCGAACCGACGTAGCTGAGTTTAGGTAAAAAAAAATCCGAATTAAAGTGGGCTTTAAGACTAAAGTCTTTCGAATCGGCATTCGACGCCCTCAGTTCGAATCGAAGAAAACCGATTTGAATTCGAGAATTCGAAAGTCTTTCGAATAAGCATTCGACGCCATCAGTTCGAATCGAAAGAAAACCGATTCGAAGTAGGCAGTTTGAAAGTCTTTGAATCGACATTCGACGCGTTCAGTTCGAAACGAAGGAAACCCGGTTCGAATTCTGCGATTCGAAAATCTTTCGAATTGGCATTCGACGCCCTTAGTTTTTCGATTCAACTTCCGATTCGAGATAACTATATGTATATTTACGAATTTCTTGTCGTGTCAGTAATGTTAAATAAAGCTGTTTATAGCCAAGACTGAACAAACCATTATAACACACACACACTTATTTGGTTTTCAAAAACTTGCTTTTATTTTTCGGTGGCCGTATTGTGAAGGTTTGTTCCTTTGAGTGAGAAAATACTCTTCAAGTTTTTTAGACTTTAAAAAAGGGTCCAGAAATTGAGAGAATCAAATTTATATAAAAGGTGAAGTTTCAGTAGTGATGATTTCAGCCTTGTCTTGGCTAAGACAACGTTTACTTGTCTCAAGTATACCTGCCCTAATACGAACCTTTTTCGGCTCATAAATGAGATTAACATTGATGAATGAAAAATTTGTAATTAATAAAATTTTTTTTTCAATTTAAAAATTCAGAATCTGTTGGTCTGAACGAGTATAACCCTAAAAAATTTTCCTCAAAAAAAAAATTGTAACTGTCTAGAAGGATCTCCTAAACTGTTAAAAATACGTAAAGACAAACAACATTTTCGGTATCATCATCAAACAAGTATAATACAAATACCAATCCGTAAATAAGTTGATTGAATATATATATATATATATATATATTTTGTATAAAATTATACAAGATTGTTTAATAATGAACAAAGATTAGCTTTTATGACAGTCAGAATAACCCTTTTTTTAGGAAGGGTATACACTCGAAGTTATAAACCGCTCGTATTGAGGTCATACAAATTTGACTCAAGAGATAAATTTATGTCTTTGAGACATAGAAACTTGTGTCCAAGACATAAATTGAAGTCCTGGGCCCGTATCAAAACTGAGACATGCTCAAGTCGACCTTTTCGACTTCAGCATGTCTTGATTGGGGCCAATTCAAGTCGAACTCAAGTCGAATCATTTTTACTCGGGTTTTGTCTTAAGTTATCATAAATTTCTGGTAAGATTACCATAAATGACCAAGAATTCCATAAATTTCCGGAAATTTATTAAAAAAATTTTTAATTGAATTTTGGAAAATTTATAGTAAGTTACCATAAGTTGCCTTTAAAATTACTGTAAATCATGCTTCCTTTATTTGAAATCTAATTCAGTAGAGTGAATTACGCCTGAAACAAAGACCTTGGCTATTAATGGACCCAAGTGGGGAACCTTACATAACGACTTCGTGAGGTTCTTCGCTTGGGGTGATTGCTAGAGAGATTTATCAGCAACCCGGGTCGGAGCAGTGTTGCGGAACGAACGTGTTATTTACTTAAATAGTACGAGAATTCTGAATCAATCTGAAAAATCTCTATCCCTTCCACACACTACTCCTTTCCCCTGCCGAGTGAATCACGCCTACCCCGTAAGGGAAATGGCTTAATGGTGTAATAATAATAATAATAATAATAATAATATGGGCTAAAATCATGGCTGTAATTCGAGACTGTCTGAAATCATCCTTTTGTTATACAAAATATCGTATCCGCCAAGGGGGAGAGTGATTTTTTCGACTTGTGCACGCTTTCAACACTCGTCTCCCACTCGCGCTCGCCTACGACCATAATGTGGCTTTCCATTCAACAGGGTTTCGAACGCTTACTTTTCACGGTCATTAAAGGCTCATAACGGGCCGTTCACATATTACGTAATGCAATTTTCAACTAATTTTGGACCCCCAGTCCCGGCTGTAACAGAACGTAACAAAACGTACACCCCCCCCCCCCCCCCCCCCCCCCGTAACGTAACAAATCTTGATTTTGCAATTTACAGGATTTCAAACAGTGTGCATCCTAATATCACTTATAGAATATTTAAATATTACTGTCTGATGTTTTCTACATTATTATTTTTAAACTCAGAATGATTAGTTTATGAAATATTTATTTATTATTGCACAAGAAACAAAATGAAGAAGGGACATAAGCAGCGCTGTCAATATAAACACAACTCATTTCCAACATAAACCTAATAAAAGCCGCGATAAAATTTGAATCGATTATCGCATAAAATCAGAAAATCGATGTTACGTAACGCAGTTGATGACCCCTCCCCTCATGTAACACTTCCTAACGAATCGCCCCCCCCTCCCCCTGGTGCGTTACGTAATATGTGAACGGCCCCTAACATGGTGATTGCGAATGAAAAAATAAAAAAAATATGTTTAAAAATAGGGTTCATGTGTTCTAAATTTCAAGAGACTATAAACACAAATATTTCGAAAACAATTTTTTTTCAGTTTTTCTTTAAGAAAAAAATTATAATTTTCATCTTAATGATAAATTGTAAGCTTTCTCAAGGAATTATGAAAAATAAGTAAAAGTAGGTGCGAAAAAAATGGTTTGAACAAAAAATTGGTGAAAAAATTAAAAAAAAAATAGTTTCAAAAAAAATTGTTTGAGTAAAATTGTTTGGAAAAAAATGTGGCGTTTATGCATTTTTTCTGTCAAATTTAGGGGCTTATTCTCTTTTGCTTTACCAAATGTTGACGCTTATGTCATTTTGTACCAAGGGGAAAAGATGGATGGACACGGTACCGAAACTATAAGGTTTTCAGTCGGGATTACGAAACCCTTCAAATTTTATCCGATTTAAATTATCTATTTAAAAAGTATTTTATTTATATTTTCATTGACAGTTAATTTATTCTTATTTACTTTTTTTGAGCTGTAATTTATGAGGATGGTTTTTGCACTGACTTTCAATTCCTTAGGTACAGTTATAGAGGAATGGTCAAGACTCCTGACTGCTAGGCGAGAGGTTCAGCTTGAGATGGAGGTTCGAAACTCGGTAGCTGCAGAAATTTTATTTGTAATATAATGTTTAAGAATCTAATATTGAGTATTCATTTTAATCAGGACCATTAAAACCATCAAAATTTTAGGCCAACAACGCACGATATGAAAAAAAGTAAAGAAAAGAAAAACATTGCTTTTTAAAAGCCCTAAAAAACTGTCATGAAAAATTTTTAGATTTTTTTTGAAAAATCAAAACTTCAAACTGTAATTTCACAAAAAATAATCAAAAATTCCATTTTGTGGTCAAACTATGTAGGATATGAAAAAAGAAGATTTAACCAAAATGTCACAAATGTTTGTCAAAAATCGAGCGCGCAGCGCGAGTGTCACGATAAGGATGTGTATCTCAAAGCCTACAGAGTTTTGAGAAACTTAATATTGGACTATAGTTAATTAAATAGACAATTCAGAATATGAAGACGCATATGAATACTGCCATCTAAAAGAGACAATTTTGATATAGTTTTATTCAAGCATTCAAAATGCAAAGAATAAATATCCGAGCGCGAAGCGCGAGGTGTGATTATGTCCCAGCGCTAAGCGCGAAGTAATTCATTATAGAGCGCGAAGCGCGAGATTCACCAGGCGCGCGCTCCATGCGGGCTCAAACCAGCGAGCCGCGCCCATAGCGCGCGATGAGAATATGCCCGCCAAGTGGTTGCTTAAATTTGATTCGTTCATCTTCTGAACAATTTTTTTTAATCTGAAAAAACCTAGA
>NC_046660.1:47091356-47108487 GCF_010883055.1 Belonocnema kinseyi
GGAATTCAAGTAAAAAAACTGAACGCGTCGAATGTCGATTCGAAAGACTTTAGAACTGCCCACTTCGAATCGCTTTTTGTTCGTTTCGAACTAAACGAGTCGAACGTCGATTCAAAAGACTTTCAAACTGCCCACTTCAAATTGATTTTGTTTCAATTCAAACTGAGGGCCTCGAATACTGATTCGAAATACTCTCGAATTCTCGAATTCGAATCGGTTTTCTTCGATTAGAACTGAGGGCGTCGAATGCCGATTCGAAAGACTTTTGAATTGTCCACTTCAATTCGTTTTTATTTGATTCGAACTGAGGGATTTTCAATATTGATTCGAAAGGTTTTCGAACCGTCCACTTCGAATCGGTTTTCTTTCGAATCAAACTGATCGTATCGAATGTCGTTGCGAAATACTTTCGAACTGCTTACTTCGAATCAGAATTAAACTTGAAAAAACTGAACGCTTCGAATGTTTATTCGAATTACTTTCGAACCGTCCACTTGAAATCGGTTTTCTATCGAATCGAACTAATCTCATCAAATGTCGATTCGAAAGACTTTCGAACTGCCCACTTCGAATTAGAATTAAACTTCAAAAACTGAACGCTTCAAATGTCTATTCGAATGACTTTTGCAACAGTCCTCTTCAAATCGGTTTTCATTCAAATCGAACTGATCGCATCGAATGTCGATTCGAAAGACTTTCGACCCGCCCACTTCAAATCAGAATTAAACTTGAAAAAATGAACGCGCCGAATTTCAATTCGAAAGACTTTCGAACTGCCCACTTCGAATCAGAATTAAACTTAAAAAATGAACGCGTCGAATTTCGATTCGAAAGATTTTCGAACTGCCCACTTCGAATCAGAATTAAACTTGAAAAACTGAACGCTTTGAATATCTATTCGAATGACTTTCGAGCCGTCGACTTCAAATCGGTTTTCTTTCGAATCGAACTGATCACATCGAATGTCGATTCGAAAGACTTTCGAACTGCCCACTTCGAATCAGAATTAAACTTAAAAAATGAACGCGTCGAATTTCGATTCGAAAGACTTTCGAACTGCCCACTTCGAATCAGAATTAAACTTGAAAAACTGAACGCTTTGAATATCTATTCGAATGACTTTCGAGCCGTCGACTTCAAATCGGTTTTCTTTCGAATCGAACTGAGCACATCGAATGTCGATTCGAAAGACTTTTGAACTGCCCACTTCGAATCAGAATTAAACTTGGAAAACTGAATGCTTTGAATGTCTATTCGGATAACGTTCAAGCAGTCCACTTCGAATCGGTTTGCTTTCGAATCAAACTGATCGCATCGAATGTCGATTCGAAAGACTTTCGAACTGCATACTTCGAATCAGAATTAAACTTGAAAAAATGAACGCGTCGAATTTCGATTGGAAAGACTTTTGAATTGCCCACTTCGAATCGATGTTCTTTCGAATCGACTTTCAAAGCGCCTCAAATTATGCACCAATTCGGTTCGGAACGATTTGCAGAGGCCTAGTAAAAAGATTTCAACGAATTCACAAAGATTTAAAAAAATTTCACAATATTGTAACAATAGATATAAATCCCCCTTTAATCTCCATTCTTCTCTAAAATTTAACTACTGAACCACTTTTATACCCTTCTTTTCTATTTGATTTCTTGAATTTTTTATCTCGATTGGAAAACTGTAACTGACGCAACAAATTTATCATGGTGTGAATGTCTTTCTTTGAGCAGCCTTTGTTGCGCGATCGCAGCAGCCCTACGTTTCGCGGGCATGTATACACTCACGCTAGAAAAGCAAAGTTGCATTTTAATGTCGGTAATTCCCTTTTCCCAAGGGACTACTCTATTCGATGTTTACTCTTGCGTGGGCTCAATGCTCGTAGGAATAACGCGACTCGGTGCAAAGCAAGGGGATGAATTCCTTATTCCCTTATACTGTAACCAGTGCTACCACGCTCCATCGGCTCTTAGCGCCTAGTTCGAACTTGCATTCGTCTCCTGTGGACGCGATTAGATCGATAAGGTGCGAGCTCGAAAAATGGATTTTCAAGTGAATTCAAGCGTCCTGGACAATTGATTCCGTCGGCAATAAATTCCTTCCTCGCATTTCTCTCCCCCCCCCCCTCTCTCACAATCTTTCTGTGCTCACCGGAAACCAGCATGATTTGCATACATTACCCCCTACCATACGTAACCTTTTCACTACCAGTGGGGATGGATTTCAAAGGAGGGTGAAACCGCGATATCGCAAAGGGGAAACAATTTAAGAGGTGGGTCAGGCTCCCTCGTGGTGTGAAACCATTCCCCTCTGCAGATCAGGAGACTTTATAAAGGGATGAATAGAATTTCTTTTTTTTCTAATTAAGGGGGTCTTTAGCATAATTTCAATTTATTTTGATTCTAATTCAAGATCTGGACAAGCGGTTTTTCCGAAGGGTGTATAAGTGTTCCAATTAACATGAGAGTTTTTAATTTAAAGTAAGCCGAGACAAAGGGTATGAGGCAATTTAGTGCTTAGGTACCAAGTTTCCTCAGAATATTTTAGAAGTTTGAATATGGAGGAAAGTACTTAAAAAATTCCATTTGATTTTTTCTTAATTTTCACAAGTGTTGATGAGACTTAGAACTCGAAAAAGTACTGTTGAAATCGGACGAAAGTACAAACATTTTAACAGAATCTTCTATTAATTTAAAAATTTTTAAATTTTAAAGTATATCTCGAAATATATAAAAAATATTCGGTGTGAGATGTGCATTACAACATTTTTAACGTCAACAGTATATTATTGAGACGAACATTTCAATAAGTAAATATTCTTTATTTAAATAGATAAATATAAAATCGTTTTTCACTTAACAAGCATTATAAAATAAAGTATTCAGACAATTAATTATAAATATTATAATTATAAATTTGATAAAAGTATTTGTAAATGCATATATAAAAGTAATCAAAGAATTTACGTAAAAATTCCCAGCAATACTAAAATTGGAACACTTCGAAAAAAATAACTTTATAAGTGTAATCCCGTTTGAAAAATTATAATGGATTTAAAGTATCCGGGACCACTGATACTCCATAAATATCTATTTAACCAAAACAGTTGATAATTAATTATTTGAATTGTTTTTATCAAACTGACAATTTATTTTCTTCGACTTTGATGGCGGGTGACGTAACACGACGTGTTTCGAACCATGAGGGCGCCACATTTTAGATTAGAAAATCGACATTTCCGGTTGATATTTGTCACATTTTAATAAATTATTATAGTTCAAGAAATTAACAAAATTAAGTTTTTATTTTACACTTAAATTCTTTCAGACTCAAGGTCTATATAAAACTTAACTATGAGGAAAATACAATTTTTCTGGATGGCCCTAGTCATTAAAAAAACAGGACTTTTCGCAAAACAGTTGACTATTTAACCCGCAAATATGAATGTTTCACAAAAAGTTTCTTTGCAACCATAAAAAACAATAATAAACAAAAAAGTTACTTTCTAACCAAACAGTTGAATTTCCAAATAAACAAACAAAATTTCAACAAATTAGTATAATTTTTAAACTAGTTGAATTCATAAATACACGAATTTGACAAAATACTTGATTTCGTAGTTAGGAACAAAATTTTAAACAAATGGTTGAATTTCCAATAAAAAAAAGCAAGTGTGGAAAAACAGTTTCCTGTTTTAAAAGGAATTTTTTAGGTTAAAAGTACTGCAAAATTCACTAAAATCATTTTTACAGAAAGCTGGAAATAAATTCATTGCCTTACAATAAAAATTACATGAATATACTACTTTTGTCCAAAAACATTCGCCAAACATTTGTTCTTTTTCCACCTGGGGTGATAAATATTTAAAATATTGCAATTAGGTAATTTAAAAATAAATATTTAATAATTATAGAAAAAGCTCTTTTGTTCGAACTCAAAAAGAATGCTAGAATAGTAAAATGTAATAATCATTAGTAAACAACAAATTTAAGTTTTAAGTTAAAAAAAATACATTTAAGCACTACGCACTTTTTTGTAAATTCGGTTGGAAAACTTTCCTGTAATTTTTATTGTAATTTATTTTATTCACATTGAGTTCCTGTAAAAAATGGTTAGGGTTTTTTGTACTTAAAAAAATTTTTCTATGCTTTAAAATTACCTTGGATAGATAGTAGATATCTAGGCAACATTCTTATGTAAAAAGATGTTCAAAAATTGAAATTTTTGCATAACTAATTTAAAAGATGGTTAAATAACGTACTTTTCTGTTACACCTTATAGGTTTTTATGACAGATTGAAAAAAATGATTAATAAAAAGTTATGCAAATTTTAAATTGGTAGAAATTTGTACTCTATTATTGTTTTTTCCCTAACATTTATTCAAGAAAATACTATACATAACATCAGATATGTGTATTCGATTGTATTTTATGTTTGAAATTTTGTATACTATTGTACCATTTTTTACAAGTAGTAACACAGAATAAAAATTTTAGAAATGTACTTTCTTGTTAACATTTTTTCACTCGGAAAAGTACCAAAATTGTCTTACTCAATTAAAACAAAAAATTACAACTTTTAAATAAGTTTTGGGATAATACTAATATCTAATTTTTTTGTTGTAAAAATGTTTGCAAGAGCTGGTGGGATTCATGTCCCAAAAATTATTTCTAAAACATGACTAAAATACTAAAGTGAATACAGCTTAAAAGCTAACATAAATTACACTCCGCTAGCACGATTTATTCTTTAAAAAAGTACAACATAGTTTTTTTATTAATTAAAAAATGACCTACGCGAGAAATTAAGTGTGACATGGTAGGTAATTTTTCCCCAAAAAATGTAAGACATGTGAAATTCTAAAAATGATTATGTATGACTTTTCCCGTACTGGCACCCTAAAAAAATATATCACTTTTGCAGTACTTTTGTACTAAAAAAAGTCCTAGTGAAATGGGACATTTTTTCAATTTTATGGTGCTGCATTTAAATTTCAGCAAGATTTTTTTTTTTGGAACATAAATCCTTGGAGAACTTGCAAATATATAGAATATAAATAAAATGGAACTATTCGTGAATTTTTTTCCCGAAAATCATTCAGCACTTTCAAAAACTTATGAAAAATTGAAGAACGTTGAACAACAAATTCTGAAGTTTTGAAACCTTCGAGTTTTATATATCAATTAAGTGTAATCTAAAATTTCAAATTGTTTGTAATTGAATGTCTAGTTCTAAAATTGTTTAATTTTTAAGGTGTCGAATTTATGTTGCGACGTTCAGTTCTCAATTTTCGAATTTAAAATGTTTAACTCTTAATATTTTGAAAGATTTGAATTTAAAATTTTATACAATACTGCGCAATTTAATATTACAAATTTTTAAGTACTTTAAATTTTAAATTATTTAAATTTCAACCTTTTGGAAATTTCACATTTCGGTCTTGAAGGATTGCATGATTTCTGATTTTATTGTCTGAAACTTCAACTATATTGCATTATTACTAAAGTCTTGACAAAATCTCTAGATTTCTAAAAGTCTCGAGGCGAGTTTATAAAAGGACGAGCTTAAAATCCACTCCACACTTACCCTCGTTTCGCATTCTTTTTTAAATGAGGTTTTCTTTGACTAGACTGACTCCATGCTTGAGAATTCACTCTGAGAACTTCTGAAGTGTGGAGATGCCAAGCTTTTGATTCAGCAATTTCGAGTAATTGAAGCAAACATTATTTAAACATCTACGTAATTAGATGCGAATCTTCTTATATTTTGAACATTTGAAAATGATTTCGAATATTTTTGACGAAATTCAGGGGATATCTATATAAGGTTACGAATTTTAGTTAAAAATTTGTATTGAAAATTCATTTTTTCATTGTTAAAAATTCATCTTTTTTATTCAAATATCTACTGTTACATTATTTATTGAAAATTAATCTTTCTTATTTTAAAATGAAACTTGTTAGTTGAAGGTAAAACCAGTTTGTTTGAACAATTTTTGTTGAAGAATTATAATTTCAGTTAAAAATGCATGTCTTTTGTCAAAAATTTGTTTTTCATTTTGGTTCAAACTTAATTTTCTCAGTTGAAAATTTAACTATTTTAAGGTTAGACTTATCATTTTAGTTAAAAATTCATCACTTTGGTTGAGAATTCAATAATTTTGCTTTGGTAGAAAATTAACTTTTTGTTAAAAAATGATTTTTCTGTTCTAAAAATTTAATGAAATTTTTCTTGGTTCAACATTAATCTTATATGCTTCAGTTTTTACCTATTCTGTTGACAATTTATCTTTCTTGTGTGAAATATCTACTATTACATTATTCATTGGAAATAAATATTTTCTTTTTGAAAATTCAATTTCTAGACTGTTCGTTGATCGATTTGGTCAAAAAATGATTTTTTATTTTGTTTTGAAGATTCATTGTTTTAGTTCAGAAATAAACAATTTTATTAAAAAGTTCTTCTTTTTAGTTAAAAATACAACTGTTTTGTTGAAAATCCTCTTTTTGTGTTAGGAATTCAACTCATTTGATAGAAAATCAACTTTTTGTTGAACATTCATGTTTTTTTAAATATTAAACTGAAATCCTTCTTGGTTGAAATATTCAATACTATATTATTTATTAAAAATTCATCTGTTTTGCTCGAAAATTCAATTTGTTCAATTCAAATTTGGTTTTTCTTTTCGGTTAAAAATAAATTTTTTTATTCGAAAATTTAACTCTTCCAAATAAAGATTCGTTGTTTCAGTCAAAAATTAATCTGTTTGGTTAAAAATTCAAAAACTCTTGTGAAAATTTTAACTGAAAATGTAAGTTTTTCCGTTTTATTTCAAAATGTATATTTTTATTTTAATGCAACTGCTTGCTTGAAAATGAACTTTTTTGTAAAAAAATCATATTTTCGGGTTAAAAATCAATCATTTTACAAAAGCATTCGTCTTTTGGCTTAAACGTTCAAACATCTGGATACATTTTTTTTGTCTTATCTGAAAAATGTGAATGTGTTGGAAATTTGTCTTTTTGCCTGGAAAATTCATTATTTCAATTTAAAATTCATCGATATGGTTAACAATTGGCCTATTTTGTTGAAAATTCGTTCTTTTAAAATAACAATTATTTGTTGTGACTAAAATTTTAATTTGTCCATTTTTGGCTGAGAATGGATGTTTTTTATTTGAAAATTAGCGCTGAAATTTTAAACTATTCGGAATTCGGTTGATAATTCATCTTCCTTGATTGAAAATTACATTCTTCATTGAAAATTCATTTTATCAGGTTTAATAGTAATCGGATTTAAAGGTCTTTGAATATTAATGGCGAGGGAAAATGAAAAATATATTTTTTAAATTCTATTTTATTCAGAAATATTGTTTCTACTAACAAATACAAATTTGATTTATACGTTTTATTTATAATTGCGTGACTGTGAATCTAATGAATCAATATTTTTGCATCGTTTATAGTTTAGAAAGCAATCCATAAAACATTCATTCATTTGAACGTTTAGAATTTCAAGGACATGCTCAGCTCATGGATTTTAATTTTTGGAAAAGTTATAATATTTTTAAATCGTGGGTCTGTATTATAAATCTCAATATCTAGATCTTATGGTTTAACATATTTAATGTCAATATGGTTTGATGAGAGCTTAGTTCCCAGGCTTTATATCGCCTCCGTTAATTATTTAGATCAATCGCACTTGCCTCTCGATAATATAGTTTATAGTCTTGCACTACAGAATTCGGCTCTATCAGGGGATTATATTGTCTGAACTTATGATAAGTACTGCATTGGGAGCTGGAAGCACTGATAATATATAGATATGCCAATAGCTATATACAATTATATACTTATTTAATGTCAATATTGATACTTTAAAAAGATATATAGTTCATCTAATATTTAGAGGACAGTGTGAAATTAAAAGAAAGTGTTTGCAAATTTTTAAAGCACACCAAACTCTCGCTTTTAGTCCAGTTTCGGGGGCTGCTTTCAAATAACCTTGGACTGAATTCGGGGGGATCGAAACGTAAACAGTCAGGGACGTATGAACCGTTTACAATGGGGATGTTGCATGAAATGAGATAAACATATTTTCATAAACTTGAAGTAGGTCTGGGAAACCCCAGTAATTAGGGAAAAGTCAGGGAATTTAATCGGTTAGGGGAAGTTAGGGAAAAATCAGGGATTTTGAAAAAAATCTGGCAAAAGTCAGGGACTTTGGATAAGTGGCACTTTCAAAATAATTTTGAAATTTAAATTGTTTTATTCCGTTTATAAAAAAGGTTCTATGTTAAAACTTTTATAATATATGGTCAGAGAAAATAAAAAATTAGTTAAGGTAAATTTAGGGAATTTTTAATATGTATTGTGCAGCACCCTAATATAATATTCTTAGTAGTAATTTATTTTCCTTATATTTATTGTTTGTTTTTCAGTTGCTTCTTTCTGAAGATTATATTTCAAATTAAAAACTTTACTATTTCGTTGGGAAATCAACAATTTTGTTAAAAAATCATCCTTTTTGGTGAAAAATTAAACTATTTTCTTTTAAATCCCTTTTTGAGGGTTGAAATTTCATCTGACTTAGTTGAAAATACAACTGTTTGACTGAAAATTAATCTTCTTTGGTTAAAAATTCATTTTCTTTAACCTAAAGATCTAACTATTTCAGTTGGAGATTTATCATTTCTGTGGAAAATTCATCTCATAAGTTGAAAGTTTAATTAAATTGTGAAAAAATTATTTGTTTTTTATGAATATTATTCTTTTTGAATCAAAATGTATCGATTCCATTTTTGGTTGAAAATTGATTGTTTTCTGATTGAAAACTTCACTACTAAAAGTAAAAGTAGAACCGTTTTGTTAAAATTTTATTTTGTTCTTTGAAGATTCATCTTTTTGGCAAAAATCGAAATATTTTGTTAAGAATTAGGTTTTTAGTTAAAATGTTTGCTGAAATTTTTCTTTTGTCTTCAAGATTAGTATATTTTGTTGGAATATTTGGTTGAATATTCGTATTTTTTAGTGTAAAAGTCATATTCCCGTTTGAAATTTCCTTTTTTATTTTTTTTAAAATGTAGCTATTTCATTAAAAATTAATTTAGTTTTGAAAAATTCAATTACTTTACGAAAAAATCTTCTTTTGACTTAAAATTTAAATAGTCTGGACAAAATTTTTTCTTCATTGACTGAAAAATGTTTATTTGTTAAAAATTAAACTTTTTTGATAGATTTTCTTCTTTGAAATATTTAATATTATATTTTTAGATAAGAAAATATCTTTTTGTAAAAAAATAAACATTCAGATTTCAATATTTAAATGTTTCGGTTAAAAATTCATATATTTTCTTAAAAAATTAATCTTTGCACGAAGAAGATTCCAGGATTTGGGCAAAAATTAAACTATTTTGTATAAAATTCAAGTACTTTGTTAGAAATTCATCTTTTTGGTGGAAAACTCAACTGTTTATTTAACATTTATTTGGAAAGTCAATTCCTCCTTTTCGATTAAAAGAAATCTTCTTTTGTTAAAAATGCAACTTTTGGTTAAATTTTAATATTTTCTATTTAAAAATTCGACCACTTGTTTAAAAATACATTTTTGTAAATTGAAAATTTTTTTGGGCTTTAAAACCTATTTTCTTTAAAAAATCATATTTTTTGTCGAAAATGCAACTGTTTCGTTGAATATACGTTGTTTTAGATTGGAAATTCACCTTTCATGATAGAAAAGTCTTTTTTAAATAAATAAATACATAAATTCGACATTTTTAAGTTTTAATATATAATTGTTAAAAGTTATATGGTAAAAACGTTAAAATATTCAAATACAGGTCTTTGAGTATTAACGATAATCGAAAATAAAAAATTCAGCAGTGATAATCCTGACTTAGCTATTTATCTTTTACTGAGTACATTTTTTATTCTCAATCAAAAAAGTTAAAGAATTAATATAATTATCACCATCAAACATGCATTTAAAAAAATTAATTTTTACTTTATATAAAATGTTTCTAAAAAAAGAATTTAAAAATTGAGCTTGATTACGTAATAAGAAATTATATAAATAGAACTCACAAGAGCTTATAATAGCTTTGAATTTTATCTACCCGACTGTAAAACAGATGTACACCATTGTGTTCATTATAATGAATTCGGAGCCTCTCTCTTTGGTAATACCAGATTGACGTTAGATGCTATAACTATTATCTTGTGAAAAGTATATATTTATTAATTCAATATTAAAGTCTCGTTTTTTCCTTTGAAAAAGTTTATGATATTTTAAATATTTTGAAAAGGTCTGGCGGAAAATGAAAATTATATCCATAAAATAAATGTTTCATTTCAGATATAATGGGAACCGGAGATTCGTAAGCAAATACCATCAGATTTTTGCGAAAAAGACTTTATTCGCAGAACCGTATTTCGTCCACTTTTAACGCAATGAAGAATCTTGCTAACGCGGCATTTTTTTATTTGCCTCAGCTGCGGTTTCGCGAAAATACCGGGAAAATGAACGCGTCCCTTTGGCTGGGAATTTCGCGATTAATCTTTTATTGCGCGCTCGAACGTACCGACTTCACAATACGAAGCAGCACAAGAACAATGCCTCGCACAACTAATGGATTGCCATTTTTTTCTTTTATTCTATGTACTGAATTATTTATCGATAATGACCAATTATATCTTCCATATACTGATTATAAGAATGTCTGCTAGGGCGTATCGAAAATGCAAAATTTGAGTTTTTAATTTACTGGAGGACCTGAAAAGTTTCTGGTGGGTGCAAAAACGATTCTTGAAAGTTTGAGCAGAAAAGAAAATTTTTCTTAGTTCGCCGAACGTGGTCAAAGAACAAAATTAGAAAAATTCTATTTTTATAGTTATAGTTATTACTAAAAATTATCTTATGCTCCGAGATTTAAGTTAAAGTACAGAAAAAAGATAAATTAAAGAAATGGTATTTTTTAGTTATTTTTAGCTTAGTAACCATTTTTTTTTATTAGAGTATCAAAAATGACAAAAATCAAGCAACATGATTTTTCTCATTATTTTCAAACTAATATTTTTTTAATCTGATGTATCTATGTAGTATAAAACTCTTATGTGCGCCCACTTAAGTTAGAGTGTTGAACATAAGATTATTTGATGACTTCGACTGTTTATCCGGATTAGAAAAAAAAACATCAGCTCAAAATTAACGAGAGAAATTAAATTTTTCGTGATTTTTGCTATTTCCGGTACTATTATTTAAATTTCCGGAAAAACCCCGGGAAATGTGACCTGGATTTTTCGATCAAATTTATTAATAAGTGAATTAGAAGTAGTTTCATATTTTATTATAATTCTTTAATTCTGAATCGGTACAGAGAATTTGTGAAAAAATCGGAATTCTCATTTAAAATAGGGAATTTTCCAAAACAGAAAGAAGATTTTTTCTCAAGAATTATGTTTTGAATTGGACTTACAATTCTGATTTGTAACAGAATTTTAGTAAAGAAATATAATTTTAGGTTCGAAAAAGGAAATTTCACTATGAATAATTATGACCCTAATTTTGATATAAATAATTTAAGTTAAGAAAAACAATTATGACAATTGGGTTAGGGAAATTCCCTTAATAATTTTTAATTTGGTTTTAAACAGGAAATTTCTTAAAGAATTATCATTTTTTACTTTCAGGACCGTGAATTTTTTTAAAACATTACGGTTCTGAGGTAGAACTGAGAATTTATAAAAATAATTCTAATTTTAGTTTTAGGTTTACTTTAGAACAGTAGATTTCGTGAATAATTATGATTTTTTGTTTTAGAACAAGGCGTTTACATAAAAACTTATAATTAACTTCGAACTGGAATTTTAGAAGCTAATTATTATTCTTTCTTGTAAAATAAAAGAAAATTTACAAAAACCTTCTCTGTTTTAAGCAAAATTGTTTTTAAATTACTTTTTAAAGAAGTAGTTTAACTTTAAACCGAAAAGTAGATTGTTGAAACAAAAAAGATGAAGCCTCATCAAGAAATCTAATAATTAATATTTCAATCTAAAATGATATTAATTTCAAATTAAAAACAGTTAAAACCATAACAAAATTAACAAAATAGTTTTATCCTCAACCAAAGACATGAATTTTCTCACAAGAATATTAACTTACTGCGAAAAAGATAGGATTTTTGTCAACAGAGATGAATTTTAAACTAAAATGATCAATCTTCAACCGGAGAAGTGTATTTTTTAAAATGTATTTTAACTCTCAACCATGTAATGGATTTTTCCACTAAAAACGGAGAAATATAATAGTTGATAACAAAACAGTTAAATACTCAGCCGAAAAACATTTTAATTTTAAAACAAAAATGAACAATTTTAAGAAAATGGGCAAAATATAATTTAAAGGAAAAAATCATTTTTGATACAAAATAAAATTTTAAAATGACTATTTATTAAATTTTGTTTATTAAAAACTATTTCGAAGTTTGCAGAAATGTCGGAAAATTTCACGAAAAATTTTAGTATTTAAAAAAATATTCAAGACTTTTTGATGCTTGCGAAAATTGGAAGATATGTGTTTCATAACGTTCGGAAGTCCTCCAAAGTTTTAGAATATTTTTAACCTTTTCAAAATGTCAAGCATTTCTTAATAAACTTTCACATGTCTCGACAGTTATTCCTCAAATTTGCTAAAAATCTTCCTGATTTATTTTTGACAATTTTGGAAATCTTTTGTAATATTGTATAATCTCAAGAAATTTTTTTATTATATTGAAACGTTTCAAAGTCCTTAAAAAACTTCAGTTGCATTTTGTTCTAAGTTTAAAAAAATTTTTCAAACTTCTGAATATTTTTTAAAATGGTTTGAATCTTTCTTATAATTTTGAAAACTCTCATTAAAATTTAAAAATTGGTTTCCAAATCATTTTTTGATCATTTTGGAAATTTTCTTGAATGCTTTTAACTCCTCTTAGATATTATCTTAAGGGCATTTGATGCTTACAGTTTCCCCGGCTTTTTCCATAAAAATTAAAATTTTCAAAAACTGAATTCGGAAAAGCTATAAAATATCATAACGGACGTCCCCGGACTCTTTTTGAGGGATAATTACAAAAAAATGTATTGTGCTAAATAAAAATCTTATGCATATGCATTATTTTGAGGTTACGTTGTTTTTCATATCTGCCTTTCCGATAATCTGGAAATTATTTATGAAATAAACTTTTTTGATTGACTGCAAACAAGTTTAGTTCCTGGGATTAGTTTCTATGTTTATTTGTAAGTCCAAAGTTTTCGTCCAAAAATATTGTGCAGTTTGGAAGTAACGCTCGGGTGAATTGTAACACACATAACCTCGAAATATACACGCACGTTGATAGCAATATCAAACATTTGTTGATAAAAAAAAAAACAAAAAATTGTGCGGGGACGTCGGTTAGCATGTTCGCTATCATTTCCCAGTTTTTGAGGGCAAAAAATTTCTTATCCTAGGAAAAAAGCCGGGGAATCTAACACTGAAAAAAATCGATACTATTTCCTAAGCACTATGCAGATTAAGCACATTTTTCTAAAATAAAACTTTTTTGAATTAACCTACAAAAAAAGTGTGTGGGGACGTCCGTTAGCATGTTCGCTCATGTTCGCTATCATTTCCCAAATTCTTAAGACAAAATATTTATTATTCTAGAAAAAAAGCCGGAGGAACCTAAAACTGGTAAAATTGACAATTTTCCAAGTATCACATGCCTTAAAAATAAATATCGAAAAGTAAAAAATAATTAACAATATTCCGAGAAATCTTATGACTTTTTTTATTCTAATAAAAAACTTTCAAAAATTTTGAACAACTTACATTTTTTTTGTTCGAAATCATCGAAAATTTACATTTTGTTTTTAATAATATTATTTTTGTATTCTCTTAAAAGCTCTCAATATCTCATAAGCTGATTCTAGTTTTTTCTAAACTTTTGTAATTTAAAAATCTTCGACAATCTTTTTTTAAGTTTCAGAAAATCATTTAAAATCTTTAAACAATTAAGAAATATATATTTTCTCTAAACTAATGTAAAAAAAGAATTTTAGTTGTCCCTGGATTTTCAAGAAAAATATCCCAACATCTTAAAACCTTTAAAATCTATAAAAAGCTTCAAAACTTTATTTCGAAATCATTGAAAATTTATGTTTTTTTCTAAATTTGTCGGTATTAGTAATTTTTTAGTTGCGGCACCGATAATTTTTTATCGTTACCTACAGTTTGCAAAATATTATAACAAAGAGGATATAAGATTTTGTCTATAATTCAATTTTTTTCGGTCTTTGAATGTATGAAGGACTTTACAAATTATTGTCTGGTAACAAAATTTCGAGTACAAAATTATCTCCCACAATTTAATAATAATTAAAATTGAAATTTTCGTTTGTAACAATAAGGTTACGAAACATTCAGAAATAATTTGTAGCATTAAATAGAATTACTGATTTCGATTAGATATAGCTAAGAGGTTATGAATAAAATAATTTTGTTAATTCTGTAACATTTAGTCAAAACTTTAGAAACAGGATATTATTGCCTTAATTGTGAAAGAATCATTGACGTTGCAAACTTTCTCTTGTGGAAATAAATTTTTTGAATCAAAATGCCTGATTTGGAAATTGCGACTTACAAACTTCGAAAAAAGTCAACAACAATGCTAGCAAAATTTTCGATGATGTCATTCTACCTGTTTCTTCAGATAGGATTATTATTGTTTCAAAAATAACTGTAAATCTCTAACTATCAAAGCTGTTAAAGAAATATTTGTTTTAAATGATTAGAATCATAAATTGAAATTTTCCTTATGCCGATGCATTGTTCCAAATTTTTAAGTTTTTGAATGATGGACATTGACTTTTGAAGTCACGGCATTTAATAGTGATAAATAGTAGACTTAAGCATTTAGACAGTAGAAAACTTCAAATTTTGAATTAAATTTTCGCCTAGTAATAAAGACATAAAAGTCGACTCACATGATTTGTGAAACAGACAGTGCTGTTTATATTGCCCTCAGCAGAGGCTTCTGTAATTTGTACAATTTCGCGTATGAGCTGAATTCAAGGGAATGAAACTGGTTGAAATTAAAGTCTCTACTGATATTGCAAATATGGCTGAAAAAAATAAGAGCTACACGCAAAGATATATTCATATTCATATATAGAGGCATAAACTCTTTAGTAGATAATGAAGATTGGGTGAACAAAAAAAAAGTTTAATTTCGCTCGCTCTTGAGAGTCCTCTGATATTTCGGAAAATTCATTTCTAAAATATTAAACATGATAACACAACTTTTACACTGAAACAAGTAAAACAGCTCTCACAAAACGTTAATATGCTACATACTTTTACATAAAATATATTCATCTGTATATTTGAAGCAATTCTCTTTCTTCTCTTTCAGGTGAGTTCAACCGCAATATTACTTTTCTATATTGTGAGTATATTTATGCCATCT
The DNA here is from genome assembly GCF_010883055.1 of Belonocnema kinseyi. Lineage (NCBI taxonomy): Eukaryota > Metazoa > Arthropoda > Insecta > Hymenoptera > Cynipidae > Belonocnema > Belonocnema kinseyi. The sequence goes on from NC_046660.1 coordinate 47,106,836, forward strand.
CTCATTTGTCCTTAAAATCCTCATTTGTAATAAAATAGAAACAAAATAAAATTGCACAATCTGTAAATTAATATCTGCAGGTATTGACATTTAAATTTATGTTTTAATTCTAGCCAATTAAATCAAAACTATCAGAAACTTCCAATTATAAGGATCAATCGCGCGCGTACTTATATCCTGATGGGCGAATTTCAATACGCACATACACTACGTTACTTTTCTTAATCAGTGAGAAATGCGGCAATGAGATACCATATATTAGTAGTGCCATTTTCAATTGAATTAATCAGTGAATTCTGATCTTTACTGATTGATTTTATTCAAAATTTAATTGCTAATAGGAAATGAGTAAGGTAAGTTCTAACTCCAGATTCTTACCTTACCGACATCAAAAAGATTTCGCAGCTGTAGTGGTTCTTGTCCGTGCTAAGCATCTAGAACTTTCCCGGAGGGTCCTGATGACGTCACAAAATAATATTGCGTACTTGTGAGAGCCCAATGTGTGTAAACAGTTTCAAGATTATTTGTTATCTTAATTAAGCATTACGCGTAAATAATTTCAAGGCTATATTTTGCTTTGTCTTATAATTTTCTACTGCGTCATATTGTTATAAATGACAATAATTTAAAACGTAAAAAGTTTAATTGAGATAATAAATAACCTTGAATTTGTTTACACTAATTCGGTTCTAACAATTGCGCAATATTATTTTGTGACGTCATCAGGACCCTCGGAGAATGTTATAGAAACTTAGCACGGACACGAAACAATACAGCTGCAGATATTTCTTCATTTCAGTATGATAGGAATCTTGAGTTAGAACTTTGTTTACTCATCTACTGCTAATTAGTGATGGGTAAATAAATTAGAAATGCTATAAAAAACTAATCCTTGTGAAATTATTTATGAGAGATCGAGGCCGGAAAAGTTTATATTATGTAAAGCCGATTTTTAAAGAAAATCGACGGATGGAAAAATCCATTGGGCAATTAAAAAAATGGTCGCAAATTAAAAATTTATTCCCTTCTTAACTAAAAGTGCATACCAAAATGTAAAAAATTATTTCCTGACAATTTACGTTTGTAAATCAACATCAGATTACAAATGAAAGTTAACATGATGATTTGTTTATCCTTACATCGCCTCAAAAAAAGATCTTAATTTCTAGGACTTTTGGCATTGAAATTCACTTTGGGATATCAATACAAATATTTTTCAAAAATGTCTTTTTTATTTTAGGGTTACACTTTTTGCTAAATATATCTGGAATGTGGATAGACCTGCGAGATATCCATGCAATATCCTTTGCAATGAGAAATACATTAAATCACTTATAGATTAAATTTCAATATTTAAAAAATGTTCAGTTGAAATTGTTTACAATTGTTTACTATCAATAACATACACACACATTAGGACACACACACATACACCTGATTCATCGCTTGAATTTGAGACTAATTAGTATAAAATAGGCTAAATAGTATAAAATCAAATAATTGTAACAAATGAAAATTTTTTTTATTAAAATGTAAAATAAAATTAATTATGTCTGAAATTATCATGCTTAACTTTAATATTAGTTTTTAATTTTAGAGCTTAGGAAGGAAATTTAATTTTTAATAAATTTGGAATATGTAATTTCATTAAA
>NC_046660.1:47108587-47115946 GCF_010883055.1 Belonocnema kinseyi
CCACCAAGTAAGTGTGTGGAGGGTGTGTAAAGGAATAGAGAAGGTGTAAGAAAAATGTAAACCCTTAGGGGACACATTAGAAGCTTCCATTCCAAGTAATAATCTAAGTAATTCTTGTTTTGCTGCTTTTCCTATCATGTCAATATGACAGTTTATTGGTATACGTCAGTTTGAGATTTTACAAACTCTTTTCAACATGAATTATTATATTTGTTCCGCTTTTACGAAAAATTTGGGTGTTTTCATCTAAAATAAATTTTTTTAACTAACAATGTAACAATTTCATTTCGAGTTTGAAATTAATATTTTAAATTTAAAATTGAGCTACTTTTTTACACATTTTAACTTTTTAAACATGAAGCCAATTTTTATTGAAACAGTTAAATTTACAATCAAAGAGATAAATTCTGAACTAAAAAATAAATTTTAAAGAAAGTAGTCCAATTTTTGATAAAAAATATGACTTTTAATAGTACAATTGCATTTTTAACAAAAGAATTAAATTTTCAACGAAATGATATAATTATTTACCAAACGAGACGAATTCCGAACCAAAAATATAATAGTAGTCTTTTCAGTACAAAAATGATCGTTCACCTAAAAATATGATTGGATTTAGTTTTAATTGTTATCAGAGTTCGTAACGTTATTTTTATTTATAGCTCCCCCTTTCTTGTTACCAACCTTAGGTTTTGCTCCATCCCTCAAACTGGTAACGTGCAGGGTTTGTTCAATAAGTAGCAGGACTGACTCTCTATAGCCGAGACAGAGTAATATAGGGAGTTTTTCGCCAGCAGGGTGCGTGGTGCAGAATGTCAGGCACCAAATTAATGCTCGAACAGTCGTGTTGGAGCATTTGCGGAGTAAATATTGCGCGAGAAGGAAGATCTTTTTGTGTCATCCGTCACGTTCTCAAAGTGGACTGTACGCTGGAGAAGCATCAGACAAAAACAGCTGATCTGCTCATTGAACTCTACTAACACCTGATTAATCATGATGAATATCTCGATTGCAGACTTACCTAGTCTAACACAAATTTTACCGCGCAAGGCTGGCTTACTTCTCCCGCGATATTTACTCCGCAAATCCTCGGAGGCGACTGTTCGAGCATGTATTACCCCCTCCTCCCACCAACCATCCTGCTCATAAACCCCTCTATTAGTCAATCTGGGCTATAAAAAGCCAGTCCTGCTACTGAAGGAACTTGAAGAGCGTGACGGAAACCTATAAAAAGGGCTTATTTCTAGCACAATATTTACTCCACAAATGCATGAATTTGGTTCGTAACATCCCCTACTATCCATTCTGTCCGTAAAATCTTACTCTTTTGCATCTTCTGATGCTCTATAGAGCAGACCCTGTAGTTTGTGGAAGGTAACGCCAGACCCTTTTTCTTTTATGAATACACAACTACCCTAATAATTAAAAAAATGAGTATCAATATCCCTGTCTAATTAAGGGTTAAAATGTAAAACTGCAATCTCCTGAGTCTATTGAAATAGTGATATTTGAACATACCCTTTTACCAAAATTCGTAGTAGGTTTCTGGAGAAGCACTGTGCTTAACTAACCGAGTGAACACAGTTTCAATTCGGGATCTTCTTGGATATATATGTGGAAACACATAATATAGTCTGACATGTAGCAAGGCGCGTGTCTATTCAATGTCGCTTCTCAGAGTAACTGGAGTGATGTGAACGTTAAACTAGCAATTCATATAGAATCGTGGGCAGAGAAATTCTCTTTTTAAGATTAGTGCATACCAAGTCGTACTTAATTTTTCATGAATATCTTCATCAGGCTCGATTTTCACTTTATAGTGGTGGATATATCTCTTTCTCTGAGTGTCCAAAGCGACTGTGGAAGCTATTCTAGTACAGGGAGATTCTACCCTAAGCTGAAAACTTTCCACGTTAATGATTGGCTCATCGGTGCGTTTCTAATACTCATGAATAAGGGTAGCAGACAAGGGAGAAGGGGAAATAATACAAACGACGGAGACGCAAACCCTTTCGTATTCCCTTTGCGATATCATTCAAAACGAACCCTTTAAATTCTCTATTAGTGTTTTAGTAATTTCGACTTAATTTATTGCCGAGCAAATGGCCCGGAAAATAAAGGGATCTGATTCATTGATATTGTGACATCATTATGATTTTTGTTTTAATATCGGTTATTCAAATACAGGGCTAGGGTGAAATTTTCGATTTTTTTTTAATTCGACTATTGAAATTTTGGTTGTTTTTTATAGAATAACGTTAATATTAGTTTGAATTTTATCCAAAGTGAAACTTTTAAAATTGAAATTTCAAATTAGAAAAAATTGCGCGATTTTAATTGAGATCATTCAAAATTTTATAATGTCTCATCTAAGCTTCATTCTGAGCAAATTTATAGTTAATAGCGATTGAAATTGAACCTTTTTTTATTTAGTGAATCTGTACTCAGAGTTTTCGTTTTGTTCAATTGCAAGCTTTAATAGTTGGATATTTTGAAATTCAAAAACGTGAAAAATTGATCCATTTCAAATTCAGCTGGTCTTCACCTTTTCCTCCTTTTTTTTAAGACTTCCTCAAAGATGTCTTTTTGGGAGGAAAATTGAACTACTTTGTTGAAAATTCATCTATTTTGAGAAAATTCGTCTTTTTAGGATAAAAATTAATTATTTTAAATTTATTTATTTGGTTAAAAATTGATCTTTTTTGGTAGAGAAGAATATATTTGTTAAAAATTTAACTTTTCAGTGTATTAATTCAACTGCCTTCTTAAATATCCGCCTGTTTGGCTTGCAAATTCAATTATTTGAATCTGAATGCAACTGTTTTTGCTTTAGATGTAATCTCTTTAATTTCCAAATTCTACTGTTTTCTTGAAAATTCAATTCTTTTTGCAAAAGTGATCTTTTTCGTCAAAAATGCAACTGTTCTTAGAATATTCGTCTGTCTGGATAAAAAATTCGTCCTTATGGATGAAAATTCATGTCTTTTTTTTGAAAGTTCAACTACTTGTTTTTTAATTTTGTCACGTTTATTATTTAATGGTTTTTGTACAAATAGCTTAAATTTTCAAGCTTGAACAATGTTGGGTTGTGTTAGTGGCTTTTGTTGAAAATAAATTTTTTTTTGAATGGTTAGATTTAAAAACAGGTTCATAATTTTTTCAAAAAGTTTCTCTTTTTCCCCTATTTTTGAGATACTTCCTCTATTTTTTTATTCTTACGACATCTCTTAATGCTTAATTATAATATACTTTTTTGTATGTTGTCTTGTTTTGTAAAACCTTGAAAAGAAAAATTGTTTCTAATATTTATCATGCTATTCTGTATTTTTGAAAGTAAAAAAAAAATAAATATTTTTAGAGGTTGCAGACCTCGTTTTTGTGACCAATATTCGACTTAAATGAGTTAATCTTTATTTTAGAGAGGTTTTCAAAATTCCTAGGGTATCGCCTTTGTGATAAAAATCAGTTTGAAGAGTTACATTTAAACAAAATTATTTTACCATGAAACTAACGTGAAATATTTTTCATTTGATTAACAAAACAATTTTATGTGCCATATTTCAGGATTAAAATAATTAATTTAGTATATCACACATTTTAAAAGTCGAAATTTTTTTTAGGATCAAAAATAAAAAAAATGTTTTAAAAACAACATAAAAATAAAGATTTTATGGCTCTTAATTATTTCTTAAAAAATCGTTTGGTGGAAAATTTAAGAATATAACTATTAAAATTATCACCTCATAAGAGGTGAGTAGGTTAAGCTAGTGATTTTCACCGGAAAAATTTTTATAAAATTCAAAGAAGATTGACTATTTGTGAAGAGTTTAAGGGTATGCTAATGTTTTGCAATTTTTAAAATAAAAAAACAGTAGTTTTAATAAAAAATCATGGGACTTCAATTATGACAAAAAATTTTTGAAGAATCTTAGGTTATGCTTTCTTTTTTTACGAAAAATAGCTATATATGTATAAAAGAAAATGTATAGTTTCCGAACAATTTTAGGTTATGTTAACTTGTTTCATCGGAAATCGGTTATTAAGAACAATCTTACACAATTTTTTGTTATCTTGTGTTATATTTTTTTTCTAAAATTGCTACTGTAATTACAAAGATTATTTGAATTTATAAATGAAACTTACAATTTTAAGCAACTTTAGGATGTGTTAGTATTTTTTGTTTGCAATTGCCTTTTTATTCAAATGCAACAGTTTGATGGTCCTTTATTTTTTTCCTTATTCTATTATTTTAGATAAAAGATACTCTGAAATAAGACCATTTTTATGTTAATATTAGTTAATTTTTCCAAATATACATTTCTTGAAATATGAAGTTGGTTGTTTTTATCTAGAACAAACAAAAACTTTCCTTTAAAATGTACATTTACTCAAGGATTAATTTTTAATGAATATTAATTCCAATATGCATTTTTATGAGGTGAATTTTAACGAAGTTTGATCATTTTGTGAAAAGAATGAGAGCTTTGATATTTGTTCTGTTTACTATTAGAATGGAAAATTACTTTTGTGTTTTGCGGAAAACTTGCAAGTCTCTTCAAAAAGTGTTTAATAGTTTACTCGCTGAATCCATTTTCTCTGAGACTTTTATAAACTCGCGTGTGTGTTTTATTAGAATTTTTTTGTATTTTTCCAAGTAGAAGTTGGGATCGTAGTGGCGGAGGAAAATGTTGGTATAGAATGCAAGGGAAAATAAATTGATGTAGAAGAGATTGCAGGCAGTTCGTCTCCTTCTATGCCCTTGGTACTAACGATTCAGAAAGAGGGGGAAAAACGCCTTTTTCTGCCTAGCCTCGTTTAAAAATGTATTTACGCCACCGCGCTTCTTTTGTGGCACGTAACAATTTGCATGTTAATTAAACCACGTACATGCATCCAATATTCTTACTTTATCTACAGCGTCTTCAATCTAGTTATATCGTAGCCATCACGTTGTATAAAGTATGAAGCTTGATTAATGTCTGCTTTCATTTGTTTAAAAATGAAGCTTATTTTATATTCGTTTATTAAAATTAAAATTTTCTTTGATAGTAACAATTGAATTTTAGGGGAAAACATACCGAACTTGAACAGGGCTGCAGAAAACGAGAAAAAATCTACCTTGGCCCGGATTTGAACCGGGAAGGTCACTGTACATGAGAGCGTTAACCAATTATGCCACCGAGGCTGTAGCAGACATTTATTGTTTCTCCCATGTGATATGGTTACACGGTTCTGCAAGTCAGTGGGTTTTGATGGTGAGGGAAAGTTCGAGAAAAGACGGCGATTTTGATAAAAAATGGTAAAAGTCAGAGAATTTCTGTAACTTTATGAAATAGGAATATTATTTCAATAACTTTTCTTCAACATATTGTAGGGTATTTTTTAAGATTCCAATCGATTTGAATAGATTCCAATAATTTATCATTTTAATCATATTTTAAGTTGATTCCAATAATTTGAAGGGATTAAAAAAAAAACTTTTTTTTTCCTTAAATTCCAATTAATTTTTCAGAGCTTTAAAAAAGTTTATAAGATTTCAAACTTTTAAAACGAATTTGACATATTTTAGGGTAATTTTTTATATATTTTAATAATAATAAGTGACTTTAATGAATTTAAATAATATAGGGGTATTTTTAGAAATTTCAAATATCTTTCAAGAACTTTGAAAAGTTTAAAGAGATTAAGGTTCCTAAACTACCTTATTTGCAAGATTTGGTCCCTATGGTACCCTATTTGCAATTCATAATGGAGTTTACAAAAATTTATAATAATATCGAAGCTTCTAAGATTTAGGCATCTTGATGAAAAAATAGCAAAAATCATCAGGGAATTTTTAGAAGAACCAACTGTAAAAAATATTCAGGGCTGCTACACAGTCACTATTAGTCACTTTTTTCTCGAATAACTTTTCAGTCACTTTTTTAAATGAAAAGTTCACATTATTTAGTTTTCTTTCAATTAATTTTAAGGCACTTTTAAAAACTCTAAGGAATTTTGAGGAGTTTTTAATTTAAAATGCTTAGGGAATTTTTTAAGATTCGAAAGAATCTTTTATTAATTTCATTTATTTGAAGGAATTTTGGAGAGTTTCAAATATTCCAAGAAAAATAATTTTCGAGAATTTCGGATGATATCAATATTTCGAAAGATTTCACAGGGAACTGATAAGATTTTTGAGGATTTCAATTATTTTAAGGAATTATAAAGCTGTCAACGTATTTTTATACATTTCGCAGGATTTCATGAAATATAGTATTTCACGGAATTTTATAACAGTTTAGTGGATTCAAAAGAATTTATTTACGAGAAGTGAAGTATTTTGTAGGGTTTCATAGATTTCAAGAGATTTAAAATAATTTTTTGGAATGGACCCTAAATTCATTCATAATCTTTGAATTCTCTTGATTTTTTCAATTAGCGTGAATTTTCCTAAATTGACTGAACTTTACTTAATTTAATAGATTTTTTTAAATAATATATTTTGTCACGAAATTGGTCTTTTAACAAATTTAAAGCTACTAATTTATCCTGAATTATTTTTAATTCTTCTGAATTATTCTAAATTCACTCAATTTTACTTAAAGCAAATTGATTAAGAAAAAATTTGGTTTAATTTATCTTGATTTTTTCTAAACTCTCCTCAAATTAAAAAAAAATTCTGAACTGATTTCAAACGCACTGAATTTAATGAATTTTTACATATTTTTGAACTGATTTCAATTTACTTGATTCGTTTTTAAATTCAGCTTGATTTTTTATGAAGTTCATCGAATTCGTCTTATATCCCCTCCATTGTTCTAACCGCACTCAAATTTTAATGAAATAAATGGATTTTTTCGATTGTTGTTTCAATTTTTCCTATTCATTTAAATTCATTCGAATTGTTTTGTAGTCATTAGCCCCTTTCTTGGTTAGAAGTTCCTCGGTTTTCAAAGATTTGAAATTTTTTGTGATTGACACTGAATTCTTTTGAATTCTTTGGAATTATTTTTAATAATTTTAATTAACATTAACTCTTTGAAATATTCACCTTGAATTGAGTTTTTTTCTACTCTTTAATTGTTTTCAATTAATTTTTTTCTTATTCACATTGATTTTTTTTTAAATTTCATCGAATTTTTCTCGTTTTCCATAAATTTCTCTAAATTCATTTCAATTTTACGGAAATAAATAGAATTTGGTTTATTTTTTGCATTTATACAGTCAATTTCGAATTCTTTTGAATTTAACTTAGATTGATAAAAAAGAGATATTTCGGGTTTCACTCGTGTAAAAAACTACTACGAATTGTTTGCCGACGTTTCGTGAACATTGCAGTTCACATCTTCAGGGCAGCACTACTATGTTCACTATGTT
>NC_046660.1:47116046-47118697 GCF_010883055.1 Belonocnema kinseyi
CGAAACGTCGGCAAACAATTCGTAGTAGTTTTTTACACGAGTGAAACCCGAAATATCTCTTTTTTATCAAAATGAATCATCGTGAAAGCATAAAATCTATTAACTTAGATTGTTTTGAAATTTAATGAATTAATACTGAATTTGTTTGTTACCCTTTGGGGTCTAAAGAAGTACCCTATGATTGTGACAAAAAGTACCCTTTGGCCCCTATATTTTATCAGATAGGGACTGTAAAATCTTTTAACGCATTTCAAAATATTTGCAAGGATTTGAATGATTTTAAGGGATTTGAAACAATTTGCATCGGGTTCTGAAGAATTTTGGAAAATATTTATATTTGAAAAGATTTCGAAAAATGTTAGAAGATTTCCGAAGATATAAATTTTTTCAAGGGATATAAAATCTGTCCATATATTTTAATAAATTTTCCAATAATTTATTAATCAAAATTGAGCAATTTCATATGGTTTCAAGGATTTAAAAAAATTTCAAGGAATTACAAATTTTTAAGACTTTAAAAAAATCTGAAATGTTTATTTAAACTCCTAGATATCTTAAGGAGCTTGAAGAAATTTTAAGGGATTTAAAAACATTTCAAGGGATTTCCAAGGATTACCAATGTTTTAGGGTATTTACAAAATTTCAAGGGATTTAAAATTATTTCAAAGGATTTACAATATTTCAGGACATTTTAAAAAATTTCAAGGAATTTTGAATAGATTTTAATAAATTGAACGTATTCCAAAGGATTTCAAGAGATTTGCAAGGATTTCAATTTATTAAGGGATTTTGAGGCTCTGAATTTATTTGAATGAATTTTTAACGAATTTTGTAACAAAAATTGAGCATTGCTTAGAGTTTTAAAGGTTTTTTAAAAATCTCGAAGCAGTTTCAAAGTTTCGAAAGTATTTGAAAGATTTTAATTTATTATAAAAACTTTCAAGGAATTTTCATTTTATTTTAATAATTTGGAAGGATTTCAAAAACGTAGTGGATTTTAGGGTACGATCGACCAGGGCTAAGTGCGCATAGTTTCTGCATAGTTATTTCGTAGAGTTTCAAAGATTTAAAAATATTTCAAACCATTTCCACAGATTTTAAAGAATTAAAAATATTTTAGTGTATTTTGAAGGATGCAAAATAATTTGTAATTGATTTCAAGAATTTGCAGGAAGTTCAAAGAATTAAAAAGATTTTAGACTGTTCTTACAAGTTTCAATGAATTATTAAGAGTTTAAAAAAATGTTTAAAAAATCATTTCAAAGTTTTGGAAATATCTTAGGGTATTTTGAATACATTTTAATAATTTCAAAGGATTTTAAATACACTCCAAGTCCCATTTAATAACACTTTTTCAAGGGGGGGGGGCGAATCGTACTGCCCTTGTCATTAAATCGGAACCCTCGAAACATAAGCAGTTAGGCCCACCTTAACCGTTTCCAATTGGAATGCATAATATTACGCAATATACTCGACCCCCCTGAGAAGCAGCTTGGGCCAGCAGTTCAAGGAATTACAAAACTGGGCCAGCGTTTATGCTACACTCACCAAATTTCGTTAAACCTAGCCGCCCTTCTCAAGCAAATTTAAAGTTTTTCAAAATATTTAAAAAGATTAAAATTGTTTTGTGGATTTTAAAAAGATTACAAAGGGATTGTGAACTGATTTCAGTAATTTACCGGAATTTAAAATGATTTAAAATATTCCAGGGTACCTATTTTGAAAGCTGATATTAAAAATTTTACAAAATGTAAATTTTGTTTTTTAAATACTAATCAGCAGGTAAAATGAAAAATTAGTCACGAAAAAGTCAGGGAATGTTTAGAACTAAGTTTTGCGACAAACCGTGCTTAAAATTGAAGGGAGTTTATTACTTTCTTTATTTTAATATCTGCTATAGAAAAACATGTTTACTTTGCTTCGAGAATAACATTCTTCCTTAAATATTCACTATAAATTATTCGCTTAAGCTCTTTTCTGTCATTATTTTTCATTAACGATAAATATTCATTCATGCAGATTTAAAACTTGCACTGGAAACAAAAGTTCAGGTGTATTATAGATGTATTTTAGACTCGGCTTTCTGACACGTTATGAAAATAGGTTTTTTATTTATTCTTGAAGTAATTAACTTCTTCGCCGTTAGGAAGCAGGTTCTTTTTACTCGGAGTTAATAACGACCCTCTTCACAGAGTGTTTAAAAATTCATTATTTTCCTCAGTGGAAAATTTTTTCTTGAATGACGCTGGCTCACTTATAAATTCATGCTTCCAGCTGAGGTTTATAATTAATCTAATTATGTTGGATCTTCTTAATAAACTTATAATCAGTAGTGAGAAAATGGGAACTTTATAAATCGAAGCGATACGAAAAATTCTTCGCCACAATTGCATAAGGTGCTCTTGGAAATGTTCCAACTCAAATAATCGGATATCTTATCCTTTGACACATCTCGTGATATTTCGATAAATAAGTTATTATACTTGGCATTCATAAATTAGAAAGATTAGACCCACTTCAGACGTCACAGAACGGTCTCTATATCACCTATTGTACGAGGGTGGATTGATAAGTTTCCGGCCTGACCAAGAAAAACAACGTTTTTAAGAATTTTTTTTTTATTTCTCAACATAATCTCCTCCAAGGCTGAT
>NC_046660.1:47118797-47151111 GCF_010883055.1 Belonocnema kinseyi
AAGCTATCTAAGGATGGTACTATAGAACGCCACCTCAAGGTAGGCCTAGTGGCGCCATCTCTTGGTCAGGCCGGAAACTTATCAATCCACCCTCGTATTCTATATTTATAAAGGTCCCTAAAGTATCCTATTTACAAAATTTAGTCCCTATGATACCCTATGTGCCGTCCATAATGTAACAACTAATAATGTAACTATTTTTTCAATAAATTAATTATTGGGTTAGGGGAGACCAGGGCTAAGCGCGCCCAGTTTTTGCATAGTCAATTTTTAATAACAAAATTGAATTATAAAAAGAAGTACTCTTGCAGCTTGAAGGAGTGATATTTAAACTACAATTTTTTCAATAGACCCTATTTTCTATTAGCAAAAGTTTAGTTGACATTCGATAAAATTCAAACAACTCCAATTGAGTTCCGAAAAAGGTGTTGCACTAAGCACGAACCTTTGCATTTCTCAAAGAATTATTTGTTTAATTTAATAAAAAGATTCGATTTCTCTTTTAAATTTGTGTTTTGAGGCATTGCGAGACAGGTAGAGTAAAAAATACCCAATATTGAAAGTTTCGAGAATCCATACGTAACCAATGTTAATAAACAATAAATATTGAACAATGTTAAGCTCTCATGAAATTTACAGGAATTTTTTTAAATACATTGTACTCTGCAAAATACTGTGAGATTTAAAAAATCGTGAATCTTGTGAAATTCCCTAACGTTTTTTAAATATCCTCTACAACATTAGGAATATGTAATATCTTTTCTTGAAAAATTATAATTAAGTTGAAATAAATCGATATACAGTTTGTTTAACAGCGCTTGAAATTTTTTTTCAAGAATCTCTGTTCTGCAGAGTTAAAAATTTTCAAAAATCTTTTTTGTATTTTATTCGAGGACTTTCATGTAACAAATGCCTATTTAGTTCATTCCTATTTTTCGGAGCATGCTTGGGCTTTTTTAGCATAGAAATATACCAAGAAAATTCTATTAGGTACCTAATTCAAAACTTGGAAGACTTTTATTACAAGTTATAAAGGTAATTTTATTAAATGCTAAAATAAAATTTCTTTATATTTGCTGTATTTCCAATTTCGATTAATTTTGTTGCGATTTTTTCCTAGTGCATTTTAGTCACTGGAAAGTTTCAAAATACCTGAAAAAATGATTATCTTATTCACACAAGTCCTAAGAAATGTTTCCAAAAACGGGGATAAACTGAATAGGAATTATTTTTTAGAAAATATTGATTTAAGTCCACCAAAAATTTGGAAGACTTTACCTTAAGTAATGTCAAATAATTAAATCTCAAGAAATTTTAAAAACTCTAAAATCAAGACATTTTTTTAGCGTGTGTAATCAACATGTATATTGATAGATTCCTAATTAATTATTGTGTTTTACGAGTCAAATGCGCAATTTTTCCGCGTTGAAGAGATTTCGATTTGCAGAATTTTTTATTTCTGACCCACTCTAATGGTTATCATGTCGACTTTATTGTATTGCTTTTTCATTTTTTTAAATGTTCATGTATGCGTGTGTATGTAACTTTTGATTGATATCCAGAACTGATAGGATTATGAGCTACATTGCTTATTTAGAACTCTTCTTTTTTAGTTTAAAGATTAAAAAAATTTTACCTTGTTTATATGAGAAAAACATTTTTGATATTTAAAATACAACAATATGATATCTCCAGTCATTGATTGTCAAATTGAAGAAGCTTCCACTACCTGCCATAGCTTACCAATATTATTTTTCAATCTTTAATCAAAAATATTTTACTTATTTATAGCAGAATTTTTTTATATTAGGTATAACAGAATTGCACTCGATGAAATTGTTCGTATCTTCGAGATGCGTGAATTTATATTTTGACCAACTTTTGATGAGCATGCTTGATTAATCAATAGCGAGTTAGAAAGTAAAAAAAATTACGCTGTTTCCATAAAGAAAACTTTCGTTTTTATTTGAAATGTAAGACTACTCTCAAGTTAAAATGCTGGTAATTGTAACAGGACATATCTTTTGATATTCAAAAAACAAGATTTTTGGTAAGACAGAAACATAAACTTGAAAAATATTGAAAGCATTCCGTTTTTTATTTTGTTAAAGAAAAACCTCCCTCTATGAGGAAGCAAATTTATTTGATACCTATGAGGAAGAAAAATTCTCATGAAATTAGCCGATATAAATACACCCATAGTACTTCGGAATGTTCTTTTGCTTCGAAGCGAACAAATTCTACTTTATCCACTTGAAAATTACTAAAAAAAAAAAATCTCTGTTGTTTGTGCTATTCACTATGAAGTCTAGAATTTGGAAATTTGAGCAATTTTTTATCAGAAGGTGAAGTGGCCACCCTCTATTACTAAAATCTTGTTCAACAAAACTCATTTTCTCTCTGGCTCTTTGAAGAGTCTATTCATTTTCCGTAATCACCCGGTATATGCATTATTACGTGTCGAGAATATGCAGGGAGTGTCGTTAAAGATGCCGGAAGGGATTCTGTGGGAGGAGATAAGTGTAAAGTGCCTTCTTACAAGAAAGCTTATCCGATGTGATGGTCGAAACCGTGCGCTGCACCGCGGCTTGGATCTTCATGGAAAAATGTGGCCTTTCGAATGGAAGCTGGCGAGCGACCGAAGCTTTTGCGGGTAAAATGTACGAGTGTTTTCGCATGGAAGGCTATCGCGAATAGGTACCGGGTCCGGGTCAATGTTTGGTCTGACAAAACGAAAAAAGCCATAAAAGGATCGCGTAAAACGTGTTCGAAAGAAGAAGCTGCCAGATAAGTACCCACATTTTATCGACAGACTGACTTGCGGATGTCAAGTGGAATGAACATACTTCCAGTGAAAGTGCTGGGCGTTTTACAGCTGAGAGTTTTCGTTTTTCGAGGCAGATCTTCGACGTGAGTTACTTTCGAGTGCATAGCCATAGCCATAGGTCACAATAGCAGTCCTGAAGGAAGCAGTTTTCCACTACTAAAAGGATATATTCGACAATAAAATCGCGAATGTAGTTCCCAGAAATAGGAATTAAAAGTTTCTTTTAAAATATTATCTCGTTTCATCACGGAAATTGGAGATTAACACTGAGAAACATCATCCTCTGGAACCAACAGAACTGTTTTCCTGGATATACATGACATTTTGGTCAAATCAATCAAATTTTGGTTGATTCCGCAAAATCTTTTATTGAATCAACCAAATAAATATCTTGTTATCCATAGTAACTATATTCCATGGTTGAACCAACAAAACATTTTTTTGATTGAAACAATTTTTTGTTAAGTGAATACTGCAAGTGTAATCACACGAAATGCCATTTGAACAATTTTATTCCCGGAATTAGAAAAAAAATGACATGCAACACTTTTATACAGATTTTTGATTTGACATGCTTTTAAAACATTCTTTGTTGGTCTTAGGAAGTCTATATTTTTGATTGAGAATTAATGCATATAAACTATTTGATTAAAAATTAAACATTTTGCTGAAAATTCATATCTGTGATTTAAAAATTCAAATGTTTTGCTCTCTTTTTTTAAAACTCATCTCACTGATTGAAAATTTAACTGCTTTTTAATTTAATTTAATTTTTTATTAAACATTAATTTTTTTACCGAAAATTTCATTATTCCATTTTTTGCTTATATTCATATTTTTCATTACAAAATTCAATACTAAATTCAACTATTTTATTGAAAGTTGAACTCTTTTGCGAAAAATGCCGTTTTTTTTTGTTAAAAACTAATTCATTTTATTTTAGATAAATTTTTTTTCTGGTTAAAAATTTAATTTTTGTAATGAAAGTGTTCAATTTTTGTTTAAAAAGTTACATTTTTAAAAAAAATTTAATTATTCCATTTTCTTGTAAAAATTCAACTTCTTGATTGAAAATTGAACAATTTGTTAAAAATGCACTTGCTTGGTAGAAAATTAATTTTTTTAATTAAAAATTTATTTATTTCAGTTGTAGATGCACTATTTTGCTCCAAAAATAATGTTTTGGTAGAAATATCATTTCTTCGGTTAAAAATTCAACTAATTTAGGTTTAAAGTTAACTCCTTTTTGGCTGAAGTCTACTATAATATTTTTTTGATTGAGAATTATTATTTTTAAACATTTTATTATTTAGATTAAATTTTTCAAAAGTGGTTGGAAAGTCATTCTTTTCAGCCATAAAGCTAACTGTTTTGTAAACAATTCGTCTTTTGGTCTGATGGTTGAATTCTCAACTAATTTTTATTTAAGCATTTATCATCAAACCTAATCGTTTTGTTTTTGAATTGATTATGTCATTTTTGGTTGAAAATTCTTATTTTTAAATAAAAATTATACGATATATTATCATTTTTATTTGTTTACTGTTTCTTTTGAAGATTCATTGTTTTGTTTTAAAAATTTTATTATTTGGTTAGAAATCAAATCATTTCGTTTAAAATTTTAAAATTTCGTTTGCAAGTCATCCTTTTTGGTTGTCAATTCAACTGTTTTTTTAAACATTTGTCATTTCGGTTAAAAAATTCTACTATTTCGGCAAAACTTCAACAAATTAGTTCAAAATTAACTTTTTCCTGACAATTCATATTTGCGGGTTGAAAATCCATTTTTTACAAAACTCGCTTTCTTGGCTTCAAAATTAACAATTTGATTCAAATTTTTGTATTCCCTCTTGACTGAAAAATCTTTCTTAGTTAAAAGTTCTGCTTTTTATTAAAAATTTATCTTTTTTGGTACATCTTTTTTGCTTGAAAATGTAACCATTTGGTTGAGAATTGAAATAATTTATGGAGAATTCGACTTTTATTGTTGAATTCTGAACTATTTATTATTTACATTTGAATATATATTTTGGTTAAAATGTCAACTAATTAGTTAAAAGTTGAACTCCTTTAATAAAAATTCATTTGTTGTTATTAATGATTCAACAGTTTTATTGAAATATCATCTCTATGGTTCATCATTAAACTTTCTTGTCTGTTTGTTGATTTAGTTGAAAAAATATCTCCTTTAGATGCAAATTCATTTATTTGGTTTAAAATCTAGGAATCTTGTTAAGACTTTAAGGTTTTCTAGGCGATTTTCTGTTGGTCCTAGGAAGTTGTAAATCTTAAAGAATTTGAAGTCAGAAGTAGATACTTCTAAAGAAACACCATTAGAAAGAAAATAATAATTTTCAAAGTTATTGAGATTTATGTATAGCCCTATATTGGAAAATCGTAGATCATGACTAACCATGAATAACTTCTAACTAAAATTGTTAGAACTGTCATTTGATAGATATAAATGACGTTGCGAGGATATTAATTTTGGTTCTGTAAAACTTCTTGTTGAATGTCAAACATACTTGTTTTACCAAAAAGCAAAATTGGTTTTGTAATAAGAGAAATTTTCTTCTTTGACAAGAGAAAATCCACTTTACGTTTTATTCAAGCGGAAATTCTTCCTTTCTTGAGAAGATTCCCATTGCCTCAAGCAGATATTTTTCTGAGTGAAGACTATCCTGATAATTCAACGTAAAATGTGTTCTGTTACTCAAGAAAAAATCCAACAAGCGAAACACAAGTAAAACAAAACTTGATGTTTGAGAGACTGTTCTAAAGGTTGTACAGTATTTTTATATAAAATAATTTAATTATTTAAGTTCTTTTGATCTTTGTGAAGAGACGCAGTCCTTACAAAAAGATACAATTGACAGTTAAGTCGGTTTCAGGAAAATTTCAACTCATGAAGAAAATCTTCCATGCTGGAAGAAAAACTTTTTGCAACTTTTAGCAGACGAAGAATCTTTTGATAGAAAACTATTGATAAAAATATTAGTAAATTTGATAGGTTTGCCAATACTCTTGTTAGATTTTCTCAGAACTGGAAGTAACAATAGATAAAACTCTCGAATGCTACCGACATAAATATCCAGTTCCACTCTAAAGCCTCCAGCTTCGATAAAAAGGTTAAACTGAGAAACCCTTTTTTAAATGATCACAAGTATTTCTTTCAGAGAAAGCAACCATTTTTTATTCAGATCGAACGTTTCTCGCGATAGGAAGCATATAACTTTTCTTATCACGAAGTGCTTTTACAAGGTGCTTTCGAGTAATCCTTCTGAGAAACGAGCCACTTGCTTTCGCTCGTACATGCTTCATTATTTTTATACGTACATTTTCAGAGGCACCAGTGAACCTCGTGTTAGAGAGAAAAGGCTGTACCACTTAAGCTTCTTAGTTTACCCGATGATGGCGGAAGCCATTCTGAAGTTTAGTTCTGACTTTGATCGTTGGAAAATCGAAAACGGAATGGTCCCTAAACCATTCTGGAATTACATTGAAAAGATGATTACAGCAAGCCGTATGGGATGTCAAGTTTTTAGACGAGCATCGTTAACCGATTTATGAAAGTACTTCCCAAGAACTTTTGATAGAAAAAGCATTGCACTGTATCATGGAGGACATTTCATGTCAAATCGAACGTAAAATTGCTTTCTTGGAACAATCTTTTGAAATTGGAAGGCTTCTCTCTGAAATTATCCTGCAAGTCAAGTTGTCTGAGTTGCAATTTTGTTTTATATGGGTTCCATTTCCTTTGAAAATGATTAACTTTTTCAAGGAATCTGTATTATCATCAGAAAGATGGCAACCACCGATCAGTGTATATTCACTCACTGTGAAAATAGAAATCAACGCTATGGATGTAAGATAACTCTTCAAATAAGAGACAAATTCTTAACACCTTTTCCGACAAGATAGAGCCATGAATTAAAATTTTTGTTAAATTAAACTTTTTCTAAAAAAAAGATATTCTCCTTTCGGTTCGCTGGGAATCGAACCAAAAAACTTCCGATTACCGGTCAGGTGTTTGTCCCGCAAGCCACTAGTAACTTAAGGGGAAAAACACTTAAGCTACTAGTAACTTAAGGAACAAGAAACTTAGACTACTAGTAGCTTAAGAATAGAAATTGAAAATTATTAATCAAACTGGTTGTAAAATTTCATTTTCAAAACTTACTTATTCTTCTTCCCTGATTGTCGTTTTATTTTACATAAGCATCCATATAAAGACCATAATTCTAATCTTGTGATACTTTTTATATCGAGTCTTTTATAAATGTAGTGAAATAATTTTAGATTTGAGTTTATTATTCTCAGGGATGCCACAGTATAATTTACTTAGGAAAAGCTAAAAAGCAGCCCATTTAAATCAAAATAGTAAATAATTTTGGTTGCTTAGATTATTTATTATCGTCCCTTATTTCTGTTCATTAGAGAAATGAGAGGAAATTCAGAATAATTTAATAAAATGCCTACAAATAAAAGGATATTCTATAGGGCTTTCGAATAAATTTAATAAAAGCTGAAAACCCTAAAATTCTTGAAATTTAGTAGAATAAAGTAACGGCAGAAGAATTCAAGTGAATTAAATAAAATAAAAAAGTGCAAATAATTAAAAAGTATTCAGAGTAAATCCGCAATAAATTTAAACGAATTTAAACAATATTTCAAAATTTCTTAAATTCTGCCAAACCCTACGAAATCTCTCACTTCTTGTAAATAAATGCTTGAAAATCCATTCAAATGTTACAAAATCATATGAAGTTTTATGAAATCCTATGATATTTCCTAAATTCCTAGAAAGAGATATTTAAATAATTTGAAAGCTTTTAAAATCCCTTAAAATCATTAGAATCTTCGGAACTTTTTTCAATCATTCTAATGCTTAAAAATCCCTGGAATTTTTTTTAATCTATAAAAATTTGCCTTGATATATTTTTTAAAACCCTAAATATTTTCAACACTTTGAAATATATTGAAATGATTTAAATCAATTAAAAATTCCTTCGAATCTTTTGAAATTCCATAAAATATTTCAAATCCTTTTACATCTTTTAGAATACCTTAAAACTTTTTAAAGCTCCTAAACTTTCTTTGGAATAATTTAAAATATCCTAAGATGCCCTAAAACATTTGAAATTCTTTAAAATACCACGAAGTTATTGAAATCCATTAAATATTCCTTCATATCTTTTTAAATACCATACAAAATTTCAAAGCCTTTAAAGCGTTTTGAAATTATTTAAAACTCTTAAAATGTATTGGGACTTGTAAAAATACCCTGAAATCTGTAAAAAAATTTGAAATGCCTTGAAATGATTAGAATCAATTTAAAATTTCCTGAGATCTTTTAATATTCACTAAATATTCCAAATCCTTTGACATCTTTTAAAATTTCTTTAAACTTTTTAAAGCTCTTTCAAACTCCTTAAAATAATTCAAAATACCCCAAAATGCCCTAAAATATTTCTAATCCTTTGAAATATAATTAAGTTACTGGTATCAATTCAAAATTTCTTGTCATATCATTTCTTGTTCTATCTTTGGAAGTAGCCTCAAATATTTGAAAATCTTTGAATTCCCACAAAATCTCTCACTTCTTGCGAATAATTTTTTTTGAAATCTATTAAAATATTATAAAATAACGTGAAATTCTAAAAAATGTTATGATGTTTTCTGAATTCCTAGAAAGTTAATTTAAATACCTTGACAACTTCTAAAATACTCTTAAAGGAATTAAAATCTTCAGAAATATGATAAGATCTCTTAGAACCTGTTAAAATATTCTAAAACCTTGTAGGTTTTATAAATCGTACCATATCTTCCGACGGTTTTTACAACCACATACAAATTAGTTTAAATCCCTTAAGATAATTGAAACTTTTGAAAATCCTTTAATATTTTGCAAATCTCTTGAAAATGCTTTGACATTTTTTGAAGTATTTCAAAATATTTTAAATCCTTTGAAATCTCTTTAAATTATTGCTATCAATAAAAAATAACTTTAAATATATTTAAATTCCCTAAAACTTTTCAAATCCTTTGAGATCCTACAGAATTTCTGAAATATATTGAAGACTTCTTTAAATATTTTTAAATACCCTTAAAAACTTTCAACGGTTCCATATTTTTATAATTTTTTAAAGTTCCTGAAAATTCCATGCAGTTTAAAAAAATATAATACTCTAGAATCTTTAAAATCCTATGGAATCACTTTAATTTATTGCAATTTATTTTAAATACCCTAAGATATTCAAATTGCTTACAAATATTTTTAAACCCTTGAATTTTTTAATAATACACTGATATCTTGAAAATTCTTTGTAATCCCTTTAAATTATTGACATTTGTACAGGTTCCATGGAATCCTTTAACATATCGTAAACTCTCAAAAGTTCTGAAATTTTAAGATATGCTAAAATCTTCGAAACCCTTGAAAATGTTGAAAAATACCTTGGAATCTCTCAAAATCTTTCAAACTCTACGAAATTCCTAAACTATTGTGGATAAATTCTTTAGAATCCATAAAAATATTTTTGAATCCCGTGAAATTCTAAAAAAATGTGACATTTCTTGAAATATCTAAAAATGCATGGTAAAATCCCATGAATTTTGTTTAAATCTTTAAAAATCATTCGAACCCTTGGATATTATTTGAAGCAATTAAAGTTTCTTGAAAAATGCCTTTTATAACTGCCCTAAAATAATTAAAGCCCTTTGATGTCTACATCCTTGAAATTCTTATTTAAAACAACCAATAATATACCCCAAACCCAAAAACCTCAAATCTACCAACCCACAAACCCAAAACCCACACACTCTCAAGCCACAAACACCAAACCTATAAACCACAAACCTCAAACCCACAAACTCCAACTACACAAACTCCAAACCCACAAATCTTTCATCCTTAAACCTCAAACTCACTTATCCTACATCCACAAACCCCAAACCCACAAACCACAAATCTACAATCCCTAAGCCCCAAACCTCAAACCTTTATACCCCTAACACACAAGCCCTAAACCCCAAACCCGCAAACCCCAAACCCACCTCTTTGTTGGTTATTCCTGGGTTCGGCAAAGAGCGAGTATATTCGTTACATAATCAACAAATTTACTATATGTCACGGGTTTTTCGAGTTTGTGGGTTTGAGGTTTGTGAGTTTGGAGTTTATAGGTTTGGGTTCTGTGGATTTAGGGTATGTGGGTTTATAGTTGGTGTGTTTGGGTTTTGTGGGTTAGTGATTTCTGGGTTTGAAGTCCAAGAGTTTGTAGGTTTAGGATTTGCACATGTGGGATTTGTAGGTTTGTGGGATATGTAGGTTTAGAATTTGAAGGTTGACGATTAATGGGTATGTGGGTTTGGGGGTTGCTTGTTTTGGGTTTAGGCCTTGTGGGATTTGTGGGTTTCGAGTTTAAGAGTTGACGATTTATGGCTATGTGGGTTTGGGGTTTGCTTGTTTGAGGTTTAGGGCTTGTGGGATTTGTGGGTTTCGAATTTACGGGTTAACGATTTATGGGTATGTGGGTTTGGGGGTCGCTTGTTTGGGGTTTAAGGCTTGTGAGAATTTGAGTTTCGAGTTTAACAGTTGACGATTTATGGGTATGTGGGTTTGGGGTTTGCTTGTTCGGGGTTTAGGGCTTGTGGGATTAAGGATTTGAATGTTTCGCGTTGGGGGATTCTAAGTTTGGGTATTGGGGTTTGTGGGTGTGAGATTACTGGGGTTGGGGTTTAAGGGCTTTGTATTTGTGGGTTTGGAGTTTGTGAATTTGGAGTTTATTGGGTTGCGGTCTGTGCGTTTGTGGTTTATAGGTTTGGAGTTTGTGGTTTGTTGGTTTTGGTTTATGGGTTTGGGGTTTGTGGTTTGTGATTTGTGGGTTTGGGGTTTGTGGTTTTGGGCTTTGTGGTTTTGGGGTTTGTGGTTTTGGGGTTTGTGGGTTTGAGATATAAGCATTGTTGTTTCAAATAAGAATTTGATAGATGTAGACATGTTCAACTTGTTTTATATGCGAAAACATTGAAAAGCTCAATTTATAGTACGTTTTCTGCAATTGCGCATAATTCTGACGCACTGGAGGTAAAAACTCAACGGATTCGAATTCAGCACCTCAAAATACGTATAGGAGACGTTCGTTTATCTCTCGCAATTTATTTTCTCAATTTGTGTTCCTGTGTTATTTAGATTATTCAAAACTTTTTTTAAATCATTCAGATTATTCGAATATATTAAATATTCTGTCGAATATTTTCAAATAAACTAAGATATTGCAGATCCTTAAAAGCTTTTGAAATCTTAAAAAATTAAGCTCTTTAAACATGAGGTAATAAAATAAAATGTTATTTGTGTTAAAAAAAGTGACAATAGTGACTTTATCTTAAAAAAGTGATGAAGACGTGTTTTGAGAAAAAAGTGATTAAAAGTGAATGTGCGAGAGACTTGATTACTTTTGATATTTAATCCTCAAGTGCTAGAACGTCGCAATTTTCCGTTCCATCTAGAATGGGTCCAACAGACCCGAGTAAACTTCCAAATGAAATATCTTCAGTTTAAATAGACTTAGCTCCATTTATTGCCCAACGAGATGAATCCCAGAGATATTTTTGATCTGAAGTTGGACAAAAACCTTGCTAACAACTGACAACTAAAATTATTCGACGACAGATAATTTTTATCTTTCTCGTGATAAAAATTATCTGACTTCGGATAAATAAAGTTTTCAATTATTAGCAGCGTTTTCACCCACACTGCAGATAAACAATATCTCTGGGTTTTACTATGTAATTTTGCAAATGTTAACACAATAGCGATGATTGTAAAGTGACATACCCTTCCAGATGACGGAAGACAACTCTTATGACCAAATGACTACTGGTACTGAGAAAATAGCGTGAACCTCACTGACAAAATCAGTGATGGAATTCCACTGATTGCATCAGTGCCATCTTACTGATTTTAAGTGACACATTTCTAGCTGTTTTATTCAGTGTAATTTGACTGGCAATCAAAGAGATTTCACTGGTTTATTTTAAGAGAGAAGAGTCAGGTATCACTTAAAGTAAATTCCGCATATCGAATTACATGGCCATTTGTTGTCAGTTCATCAGTGATTTATAAGCATCGACAAACGGGGGTGTACTGAGGATGCACTGGGAATGTGTTCAACACAGTGATAGGGAAATTCAGTTATACTATTTACTTGCCGTCCCCAAGTGACTTACCCACTTTGTCCTCCTTGTGAATGTTAACGGTTATTCTAAGGTAGACTCTTCGATGCAGATCACCTTGGATTGAGTTCGAGGACTGCTTAACTCAATTAATCCCTAACTTTGTTTCTGGCATGGCTATTTGGTTTTCGCAATAACACAATAGGACCCGGGAACCCCTATTTGCACCTGAACATTCTGTAAACAGACCGCGTGACCAGCAAGGTGTCCTGAACACAGAATCGTGTTCTGAAAGTAAAGTTTCGAACAAATTTGAATTAATTTGATCAATTCCACTCAAGATAAATTGAAAGCACCATTTACAAAAATAATACTTGTTTCCTTTGTATATTGAATGTGTCATTTTTCATTTTGTGCTCGATTTAATTTCAGATTAGTTTCTATTTTTTTATTTAGATCTTGAACCTATTTTGAAACTTCTTTGCTAGATTGGCTAAAATAACATATAGACGCCATCTCGAAAATCGAAATTACAACAAATTTCTAGGAGATTTAAAATGATTTCAACTGATTTCAGGTATGTGAAAGTATTCTATAATGTTTTTAAGCTTTTTGAGTTCTTCAACAGATTCCAAGGGATTTCAGAGAACTACAAAGGTTTCAAGGGATTTGAAGGGATTTTAAAACATATATTTCAATTTCCAAGGACTTTATTCTTTTAAGAATTTTGGAATGTAATTTAAGAGATATTAAAAATGTCAAGATTTTTTACGGGTAGCTAAAGGGTTTTTTAGGAATTCTTCCAGGCTTATATGATTCTACAGGACTACCAAGGACTCTACAGATTTATAAACTCTCAATGGATTTCAGAGCATGTGCAAATTTCCGAATATTTTAAAGGATTTCAAGAAATTCAAAGATTTCAATGGGTTTCATAAGATTTAAAAGGAATTAGTAAAGTTTTAAAATAAATTAAAAGGTTCCTCCCTAAAATTAGAAGGATTTTCTACAAATAAGGTGTTTTCAAATATTTCAAAGGATTTCAAGGCGATTTATTAGATTTTGCAGGATATTACAGGGTTTCAGGGGATTTCAAGATGTTTTGCTCAATTTTTGAAAAACTGTTAGGAATTTTATATAATATAACATATTTTATCATTTTTAAGGTGTTTTGAAAGATCTTAAGAAGTTAGGGGTATTTATGAAAATTGCAAAGAAATAGAAAAGATTTCAAAACTTTCAACGTTTTTCAAAGAATTTCGTGTGATTTCAAAAAATTGTATATGATTTTTGACCAAACGTAAGGAATAAATGCAATTCCAAAGAATTTCTAGGGATTTCTACGGATATCCTGAGCTTTTATGGGGTTTCAGAAGATTTCATACTTCAACATTCTAGATGAGTTTTTGATGATATCACAAATTTCTGGATGCCGTGCAAGATTTTGAAAGATTTCTAGTAATTCCACAAGATTTAAAGGATTTTTCGCACATAAAAAAATTTCAGAGAATATACAGTTGACTTTAAAGAGTTAAAAAAGGGATAATTACGGTTAGTTTAAAGGGTAGTTTTTTCAAAAAAATTCTTGAAATTTTCAATGAAGTATTAAGTATATATTAAGTATTAAGTATTAAAGTATTAAGGGGAATAAATAAAATGAAGCAATTCACTCCTACAGGGATATATCAGGATGAATAGAAAATAAAAAAATTTCAAGTTATTCTACCATATTTAAAGGACTAATATCATTTAACAACAAAGTCTCGAATCTTAGAGGATCTCAAAAGATTTAAGGGGTTCTCAGGTTATTATGAAAGATTTTGAGGTTTTTAGGGTATGTAAAAATTGCGAAAAAATTTCACGCGATTTTATGGGATTATTTATAATATTCTGAAATCCTTTGAAATTCCGTTAAATATGTTGAAATCTTACGAAATCCTCTAAAACCTGTGAGAATATTCTAGAATATTTTAATATCTCTAAAAATACCTTAAAATTCCGTAAAATCATTGAAACTCTTTTAAATCTTTTTAAATCCGTTAAAATTTATGAAAATCCATTTCAATATTTTCAAATGTTTTAGAATCTTATGAAATTTGTTAGAATCTTATAAAATCTTTTGAGTAGAGATTTTCTTAAAACATAATCAAATCAGATTAAAATCAATCATTATTAATTTAGTAGTTATAGTTAATTGCAACAGCTCGAAGGCTCTTTCCAAAATATAATTTTTGATACATTAATTTAAAAAAGTATTTCCATAAAATTTTTGTTACAATTTAGTTCAAATTTAAATATAGTAGTACTTTTTCGAACTTTTTTAGAATTTACATTTGGTAAGATTATTATTATTATTTAATGAAAAAAAATATATTTCTTTTTTTAGGTTGTTACTTAAAAAATGCTTGTCATACAGTGCTATCCCGATCTTGAGGTTTGATTATCTCTGAACTAGATAATTATTTTGGATAAAACCTTTAGCATTCCTAATAAGCATCACCATTCGATTTTTGATTGCTATCCAAATGCCATTTTGAAAACCTATGAAATTTTAATCCTAAAATTCTGGGTCGCTTTTCTTAGAATTTCTTAACTTTTTTCGATCAAACTTTGCTTACCCGTATTCAGAAACATACTACCCCGAAGGCATGAGTTTACTTCATTCTAAAACTGAAATTTGTTATCACAATCCGCATCTAGCCTGGTTCAATTTTAGGTTGGTGCTACTTTGAGGTTATAAACTTCCACATCCTTTTTCTTGAACGGGGATAACTTTTTTTGATCCAATTTTTTGGTCCACATTCAGCAATATTTCAGCTTTGGCGAAGACTTTTCTTTAATTTTTATAAAATGATTTTTATTTTACAGAATCATTTTTAGCTGCTCTGAAAAAATTCCCATTTTGTTTTCAAAATTTATGCTATTATTCTTAGTTTTTCGAATTTTTCAAATGAGTCAGTTCTCTTAAACTGAACCAGTAATATTCACTGGTTCAAATAGTCAGAAGTATGCCACTGGTACATCTTCAGTAAAAAGTTAATTGAAACCAGTGATATATCACTGCTTACTAGTAAAATTCTCACTAATTTCCCGCGAGATTTCTTAATCAGTAAATATAGATCTCCTTCTTACTTAATCACTGGCAATCAGTGATATTTCACTGCTGGTCATTGAAAGTTTTACTGAAGTTATTCCAGTAAACCACTTCTGTCTAACATAATTCAACCTAAAATTCTTTATACTTGTTCAGTTTAAGAGAACGAGGCCTGCACCTATGATCTGAAAATTTATTTAAAAAATTCGATTTTAAATTCTCGAAAAAAGGTTCCGACTTTTGTGGCGTTGGTATATCTGACGAAATAATGTGCCTCATGATAAAAGTAATGAATTCTATCGAACTCAATTTTCCTAACGTTCTGCGGATTGGGAAATCAGCGAGTTGACTCTGAAGGAATAGGAATAAGTGCCAAACTGAAAAATGGTAATGTCATCAATTTAAATTCAATACCTTCTCTTTCTGTGTATAAGTACATCTGCTTCTCTCTGTATGTGTAGATCGAAAAAGCTAGAACGGAATTGACTTACGGAGAAAGAAGGAGTCGCGTGTATGCTCATGCTTCTGGACTACGTGAAGAGAGTTCAGAAATTCTTAGCCTTCCCAGCTCTCTATGAAGAATGGAAAAATCTGTTAAAGTGTAAAGTGTTTTTTACAGTCGCGAGGTTGCGAGGCACCATGCACCGAACATGAGGATTTTTATCCACTGCACGTCTCAAGAGTCATGCATGCACGTGATCGTGATCCGGAACTGTAATAACTTCGAAAGTTAACTACCCCTTTCCGCTGAGGTAGACAAAAGTGGCATTTTCAAATCCCCAGGGAATACACGGCACAGCACCCCAATAGTTGATGTCACGATTGTTCGTTTGAATGCCTTATAGCTGACAACTCGTGATTCTATAAATGAGGGCCTCTCATTTTCTACATTTACGTCTCGTTTCCACACAGTTTTCCTACTTCGGCTCCGCTTTTCCATTGTCTTTTAGTTGTCAGATGCGAAATGTAAGTAGAGATGAGTTTAATGGGGTCTTTGCTGGGATTTCGAAAGATATCGGTTTTTAATTGAACCGCGCATCATAATTAGAAAGAAGATTTCTTTCTAATTGGAATCCGGGTGAAAGATATCTCCAGTGATCGGTTGTTACCATCTCCGCTGATAATACAGATTCCTTGTAAGATTGAGTCGTATTAAAAAGTAACACCCTGCAAAAGACAGCGTATATTTCTTGAAAAGATTCTTCTTTCGATCTCTCCAGTAGTTTAATGACAAGAGAACCCGATCGGCTGGTTTCTTTTCCAGTGGAGCGAAGGAGACAATTTTTTTTTTACAAAATTCAATTAAAAAATTTTAATTCGTAACTTCATCTAGTCTGAAAAGACGTTACTGAATGTCTTTTATTTGAGGAGTCTAATTAGATCGATTTTGTTGATTTCCATTTTCATAGTTAGTGAAAAATATTTCCACCAATCGGTTGTTACCATCTCTGATGATATTACAGATTCCTTGTAAAATTGACACATATTAAAAGGTAACAAACACCTTGCAAAAGACAGCGTGTTTTTCTGAAAAAAGATTCTTGTATCGATCTCTCCAGCAGCTTAATGGCAAGAGCATGCGTCCGGCAATCGGTAGACCCATGGTTTGTTTTCCAGCGAAACCAAAGAGAAGATCTTTTTCAGGAAAAATTTAATTAGCAAAATTTTAATTCATAGATCCGCCTAGTCTGAAAAAACTTTAATGAAGTTCTATTATTTGAGGAGTTAACTCAGATCGACAGTGGTGATTTCCATTTTCACGGTTGGTGAAAGGTATCTCCACTTCGGTTGTTAAAATCACAGATGATAAAACAGTTTTCTTATAAAATTGACTCGTATCAAAAGCTAACACCTTGCAAAAGATAGCGTATGTTTCTGAAAAAAAATTCTTCATTCGATCTCTCCAGTAGCTTAGTGGTACAAGCACCCGATAAGCAATCAGTAGACCTGTGGCTTGTTTTCCAGTGGAACGAAGAAGAAGAACTTCTTTTCCAAAAATTAATTTGAAAAATTTTTAATTCGTGACTTCATCTAGTTTAAAAAGACGTTAGTAAATTTCTATTATTTGATCAGTTAACTTAGATCAATAATGTTGATTTCCATTATCAAGGTTAGTAGAAGTTATCTTCACTGATCGGCTGTTACCATCTTCGCTGATAATACAGATTCCTGGTGAAATTGACTTGTATTAAAACGTAATACCTTGCAAAAGACAGCGTGGGTTTCTGAAAAAAGATTCTTCTATCGATCTCTCCAGTAGCTTCGTGGTAAGAGCACGCGACCGACAATTGGTAGACCTGTGGTTCGTTTTTCAGCGGAGCAAGGAAGATCTTTTTTCAAAAAAACTTAATTTAAATAAGTTTTTCTTTTTAATTGACATTAGGGCTTAGAATTGTTTGTTTTATTTTCAATTATTATTTTATTTGATTCTTGTAACTGACATTTAGAATGTATTTAAGTTCAATAAATAAATAAACAAACATGAATTAATTCCTCGAGAATTTGGTATTCTTCGTTAGTCACGAAATTTAATAACAATTATGACATTCTTATTCATATTTTTGGTTAAAAAAACGTTCGAATTTTAGTTTTTTTGAAATTTATAACATTAATATCTACTTTTTTGATTTTAAAAACAATTTCAAAAACAGAATAGAATTATTGATATTAATAATAAGGTTAAGGAGCCTACAATTGCAAATGTTCGAAGGTCACAATTTTTTAATTAAAACTCTTTTACATCGAAGAATTTATAACTGGGACTCTTCAAAATTGTAAAAATTTGTATCCTCAATATTTAAAATAGAAAATTTTCTCAAATTCAAAATATTTACAACTCAAAATGATTAAATTTTTATATTTTACAATTACAAATTCTGCAGTTTTCACGATGTACATTTAAAATTTGATTAGTTTGGAAGTTTTAAAATTCAAAACTCTTGACATTTGATCTTCAAAATAACTACAATTTAAACATTTTTATTCATATCTTCTTGAAATTCAAGACATTTAAACTGCAAACTCTTGAAATTTCAGAATTTCAATGTTAAATCTTAAAAATGGCAGAACTTTGAATTGTAAATGTTTAAAATTTAAGATTTTTTACTTGAAAAATTCAAAAATGATGCAAGTCTTAGATTTTAAAATTAAAATTGCTGGCATTTTAATGACTTACATTCCACATTTTATCAACTTGGAAGACCTAAAATTGGAAACTCTTGATTTTTTATCTTTAAAACCATCACACTTTCAGAATTTTTATTGATTCATATTCCAAAATTTAAAACTTTCTAATTGTAAATCTTCATAATTGAAGAGCACTGATTTGCAAATCATGTAAATTGACCAATTTTCCGTTTTAGGTCTTAACAACTGATCTATTTAAAAAAATGTTCCAAATAACGTAACTTCAAAATATAATTCTCCAAAAATCGAATAATTTTTAGTTGCATATTTTGAAACTTCAAGAATTGTTAATCGTGACTGCGCAACATTGCAGAACATTGAATGGCAAATCATTAAAAATTAAGGAGCATTTAATTTAAAAAATTTATGATTAGAAATTCAAACATGATTAATAATAATAATATTGTTAATATGTAATATTTAAGAATAATTATAATTTCATGATGAAATAATAATTTATAATTATTCCATTATTTTAATATTCTTTTGCTATAAATGCTAAAGATGTTTTCCGAATTTTAGCATTCGATAATTAATTAACATTTTCAAAATACTTTTTTGCATTAATAAAAATACCACATGCAAATTAGTAAAGAATAAACCAAAAAGATTAGAAAACTATTTAGATTCCGCGATACACGCGAATAAAGGTACGAAAAGCATAATTCTAAAGATTTTTTTGAATTTGCATTATGATCTAGAATTTTTTTTCTTAATTTTCAATTTATAAATTCTAATTTAATTAAATTTGTTAAATTTCACTTCACTTCTTTTAAACACTTGTTTCTTAAATAAAATTTCTCTGGAGTTATTCCAAACTAAACTTCATGTGTAAAAATTCAATTATTCTTTCTTACTGTGCTACAAAGCTTATTCGTTCCGCAATTTTATATTTACATTTTTTAATATTGCATAATTTTAATTTAAAGGGTTTAAGCGACAGAAATTTAATTCGAATATCTGATATCAAATAAGTTAATTGAAAATACTTGTCTCCTTGAATTAGTCAATATTGCATAATTAAATAAAAAATTGTGAACATTCATTATAAATTAAGTTTGAATTTTTAAAAATTTATTCAGTTTTAAAAAATTACTGCGAAAAATGGTTAAAAATTGAAATGAAAATCGGGGAATAAGCCGGAATTTTTTCCCAGTTTTGATCCTAACTCTGTATAAAAATATTAAAAACGCTTTTCTAAACGAACTCTCGAGAATTTAAGTTTCTAGACGCGACGTGAAGCAGATTTGGAACAATTTTAACAAGCACTCAAGCTTCCTCGTCTCGTTTTTCCCCCTCGGATTCACTCACGAGTATTATAAAGTCCCTCCTGAATTTTTACTCAAGAGTTCCTCTTTGTATTTAACATACTTCACACTCATTTCCCTATTGCCCACTTTTCCCCTTTTTTAAGAAATAAAGGGTGGCAGTACAGAATTAGATAACCAACATTTTCATGACAATGTGTTTATTGCACAATGGTTCTTAAAAAATTAAAAAGACAGTTTGTTATAAGGATTTGTTTGAAATCTTATTTATAACATGATAATTTAGAAAAATGTTTAAAAGTTAAATTTTCGTTCAAACTTATTTAAAATTGTATTGTATTCACACTTTCTTCTTTACTTTTTTTATCGATGTCTCTCAAAATCATTACCGTTGATTGAAGAATAAAATGTAGTTTTCTTTTTATCTTGATTTTCTGAGAATAGAATCATTTTTTTAGATCAAACATTTTGTATGCGAATTCAGCATCGCAATATTTTGGGAATGAGATTTTACTTTTGTACAAAATTTCTAATTTTAATTGTTACCCAAAGTCTATTTTTAAAAAGTTGGAAATTTTAACAAGAAAATGTTTTAAAAATGTATTCATAATTAGGGAGCTGTCGCAGATCGAACCTTTTTTATCTGTATTCGAAAACTTAGCATCTCGTGACTAAGTTTTCATTTTTTAATTATAATATAGATTAAATTTTGTATAGTAATCCTTTAGGGATCCTGCCTTAATTTTCGGTTAATGTGATTTTGAGATTGTTAACTTCAACGTCTTTTTCCTCGAAACTGAAAAAAAATGTAATTAAACTTTCTTCCTTTAATTTAGCAACACTTTAGCTCGGGAGCGGAATTTTATGTTATATTTCGATTATGATTAAAATGATAATGAATGTTTTTTCGGTTTCTTGAAAACTTCCGATTTTGCTGGATGTTTAGTTATTCCTATTTTTTGTCCTGTTTTCGAAAAATTTTTCCTTGTTCTCGTTCTTTCTCTTAAATGCGAAATGAATTAGTAGAGACTGTTAAGCAAATCCAACTATTTTTGTTAAAAGGTTAATCTTTTTCATTTAACTTTTTTGATTAAAAATTCGACTATTTGTTTCGAATTTATTTTATTTCAAATTTAACTATTTAGTTCAAAAATAATTATTTTTGGCGAAAATTTAAGCACTTCCGCTCAAAAATAATCCTGTTTGATTAAAAATGCAAATACTTGCTTAATAGTTTAACTTCTTGGTTGAAAGTTCAAATACATCGTTAGAAAATCCTTTAATTCATTGAAGCTTTAACCATTGTGTTGGAAATTCATTCCCACTAACTAATTAGATGTAAGCTGAACTACTCTGTTTTTGATTTATTGTATTGGCTGAAGGTTGAACTATTTTAATGAAAATTAATGGTTTTTAGTTAAATATTAAACAATTAAATTTCTTACTGAGAATTTATCCTTTTGATTTGCAATTCCAGCTGCTTGGTTCAACATGAACTAATTGTTTAAAAATTAAAGTTATTGATTTAAGTTTTTTCTATTTTGTTGAAAATTCTTTTTTCTTCTTAAAATTAATTATTTTTAACAGAAAAGTAAACTTTTCAATTTTTTATTGAATACTCATTTTTTTTGTTAAAAATTCAACTATTTGGTTAGAAATAAACTTTATGTAAAAAGATTAATATCTTAGGATAGACAATTTTACTTGTTTTTAGAGAAATCGCCATTTCGAGCTGAAAGTTTTTACAATTTGTTTTAAATTTTATTTTTCTCTTGACTGGAAAGTTTTCTCATTGAAAAATTAACTGATTTTATTTGAAATTGAAATCACGTTTGGTTGAAATACCAACTCTTATAGTTTTTGTTTTAAAATTAATTTTTCTCTTTAATTCATCTATATGGATAAAAACTATTTTTTTGGGTTGAAAATATATATTTTTTTAAATGCGAATATTTTGATAAAAATCTAATTTTTCTTTTCCAAAACACAACTATGTGTTGGAAAATATATATTTCTGACATAAAATGTTAAGCATTTCACATTGAATTCAAGATGGTTGAAAATAAACTTTTTTAATAAAAATGTCGCTACTCCTTTTTTGGTTGAAAATTTATCATCTTTGTTTATGAAGATAATAAATTAATAAATAATAAACTATAAACTATGAATAACTATAAACTACAAAATAAAGAAACTTTAAAGATTATAGTCCTTCCTCTCAGATTTAAAATTTTATTCTTCCCAAAATTCTTACTTTTGGCTCAAAAATTCCACTGTTAGATTAAAAATGCAACTGTTACTGGTTCAATTTTCATTTTATATGAAACTTCGACTATTTGTTTGAAAATTCATCTTTTTGGCTTGAAAAATTAACTATCTGATTAAAAATTCCACTCTCGGTTGACAATTTAATTATTTTCTTGAAAATTCAACTATTTTTTCTAAAAAGTAATATAGCATATAGTGCTGGTAAGGAAGTTATCTTTTTCGTAAATAACTATCAAAATTTAATTTAGAGCAGAGTTTAAAATAATAAATTAAGAAATAAGAATAAATTGCCAAAGGAGATTGTTGTCAAATATTTTTAAAACCTATCTGGAAGCGCGCTTTATGGCATCTTAAAAAACCTGTATGCAAGCGACGAAGAAACGATACTATGAAAACTGAAGCTGGACTGCGTTACTGCACCCCGGCGTACACTATAGCCAGGATCCTGCATTTTAGAGGCGCAAATAACACACATTTTTCAAATGAAAAAAAAAAACAAAAAAACAATCAGAACATTTTCCGAAAAAATCTCTCTGTACCGGTTTACACAATTTCCTTTAGATGATGTGGTTAACATATTACATTAAGCATTGCTTCCTTGTAAACTTATTATGTAGTTAGCGAAATCCTGAGTCGTTTTAAGAGCCTTAATTTCCCTTGACAGAGGTTCTCTTGTTGTCGGTTCACGCGCTTTTCTGTCACTGAGGAGTGGAACGTTACCCATACCCATACCATTTTGACTTAATTAACTAAAGGATCGACATTTTCTCGATTCTGCACCCCGTAAAAGGCATTAGCTGCCGTTCATTGTAAGAGGAGAAGCTAATTCACGGGATCGGGATAATTCTTGCTTCGTAATCACCCACCCAAATACGTTGGGCCGATTGCCAATCGGGTCTCGAGCTGCTTTTTGTCTTTTTTGCGCAAGAAAGAGAAGAAAGTCTGACTCTGAGCGTGATCCACGACGAATTGCTGCAGAAGCGGTATTTATTTTCTGCCAGAAAATTACGGTGAGAGGCAAGTCACTTTAGGCGCGCCTCCTTTTGGTTCTAATTGAAAAGAGTAACTTTGTCACTTCAGTTGCTAAGGTTTTCAGCCGTTACAAAGTAACTGAATTCTCTAAAACTTTTATGTACAGTGCTTCTACATAGTTACAGTGGACTCTTGCGGATTTCAAGGGCCCCGAAACATAAACATATTCGAATTTGAATTCGTTTTTTTATTCGAATTCGAAAGCTGGCCCCCACCTTTACCGTAACTCGTCGCGTTATTTTTGTCAAGCGGCGCTCATTGACTGACCCGGCCTTGTATAGATGCGCGCGCTGTCAGTACGTGTACGCATTTGCACATCATGCACGTCAGTGTTTTTCAAGTGATTTTAAAGTGCTTTTATTGACGTACGACGTGAAAACTATAACGTTTCCTTGAAATAGTACGATTTGCTGAATAAAAATCAATATAGTAGAATAAAAAACGACTAAAATATTTCACGGAATAGTGGTATTGTAGCATGACGTCAAGGGCGTGTTATCACGATCTGGTTTAGAAGGGAAAAAATCAATTTAAACATAATAATCTTATCCAGGCCTCGGACCACAAATCTATTGATACTATGATAAGATGGCACTACTTTTCTACTATTTCTAAAAAAATGACACTAGATCAATTTCTTCTTCATAATTGACTGCTCATGCCACTATTTCTTTACTTTTATGTGAAAAATAATTTAGAACTTCTTCGCTAATTGGAGAAAATATTATGTCCGACATCTACATCTACATGAATCGCAATATACCGAAAAATAACAATAAAATAATAATTGAAAACAATATATACACATTTTTATCAAACAAGTTGAATTTCCCAAGAAAATTATTTTTTTGTTTTTGCTAGAAAGACGAATATTCTAGAATCTATATAATTTTGCAACTAAATAGTTTGAACAGTGGATGTAATGTTCGAGCAAATTTTATTTGATTAATTTTTAGTTCATATGGTTTTTCGAAAAACTGTTAACCCAACAATTGCATTTTTCAAATAAATTCCCGGAAGTAGTTAAATTTCAATTTAAACAATAAAGAAGTGAAATTTTCATTTAACAGATATTTCTTCAATAACAAAAACGAACTTTCTACAAGACAGTTCAAATTTGTAACAAATAGTTGAATTTTCAAGAAGAAAGACGAATTTTTCACAAAATCATTTTTAGCTAATAACATGTTTAATTTAAAAAAAAAATTATTAAAATTTCAGTTAAAAATTTAATTCTTAACAACCAAAATCTTTATTTTTAACTAATCAGTTAAATTTTTAACAAAATTGTTAAAATTCAAGTAAAAAAAAAATTTTCACAAAAAAAGCTTTTCTGGCGCGAAAGCACAATCCAATCCGATTATTCTTTCGAAAGTTATCCGGTATATAGACAAAAACAACAAAAACAACGTCGCCGCCTGGCACACAGGCAAACACCGACGTAAAAATTGTTTTTCTGAAACAGGGGACCTCAAAACGTCGACATTTGATGAAATCCGCGAAAGTGAGTTTTCGCATAAGACTGTCCCATAAGACCTTCTCATTATAGATCAGAATGTAAAAAAGTAAACTGAAATTGTGAACCTTTAACAAAAAAGTGAGCATTAAGAAAGAAATTTAACTTTTAACCAAGGATTTGAATTTTCTTGTCTAAAAATATGAATTTTCGACAAAATTATAATAGTTGACGTTTTAAAAAAGATGAAAATTTAATAGTTGGATTGAACTGACAAAAGACCAATTTTCAACAGAATGCTTGAATACTTAACTAAATCAGATACATTTTTAACTAAAAAATTCACGTTTTGCCAAAAAAAAAAAGAATTTTTGACAACATTATCAGTTGCCTACTTAACAGTTGAATTTTGAACAAAATGTTAATTTTCAAATAAAACTTATTAATTTTTAACCAGAGAGTTGAATTTTCAATTAAAAGTATGACTATCATAAAATTATTAAATTAAAAAAAAAAATAGTTTTCGAATTTTTGATTTTTTCTCCAAATTATTTTGTATTTATTTCGCAGTTATATAGATTTGAATTTTTTGACAGGATTCCTCTCAATTTTTTTAAATTCTCTCGGAATTTTATTGAATTCTTAAAAATGCATCAATTCAAGGTATTTCTGAAGTTTTTTTTCAAAGCAACCTGTAGTCCTTTAAACTTACCTGAAATTTTTTGGCATTTTATAAAATTCGTTTCAAGCCGTTTGAATTTTTCTAAATTCACTCCAAATTTAAGGGATTTAATTCATTTTTTAAATATTTGTTCATTGTTTTCTATTCAGTTTTTTTAATTCACCCATGATTTAATGAATTTCATCAAATTCTTCCCATTTCCCTTGAATTCTTCTAAATACATTCGTATTTTCTTGAATTCATTCTTAACATGTCTTTTTTAATTTGTTTAATTTATATTATAGTTTTCCTTAATCATGGTTATTTTCTATTTTATTCAATTCGATGAAAATTTTTGTATTTAAAAATTTTTGTTTCATTTACTTTAATTCTTTTGGATTTTATCAATGTCTTCTGGATTCCCTTGAATCCTTCTAAATTTTCTTAAATTTTAAAGAAATAAATTGAATTTTAAAAATGGGTTTGACTTGCTTTCAGTTCACTTGAATTTTTGAATTTTAAGATTTTGATTGAATCTTTCTTATTTCCTTTAATTATTTTTAATTCACTTCAATTTTATTTAATGAATTGTATATTATTGAGGATTCTTCAATTTACTGAAATTCCGTTGAATTTCTCGTAAAATTATAATAAATTCGTTCAAACTCACATGGAAATCTTATAAATTACTTTACATTTTTTTATTTATTTGAATTCAAAGAAAAATGAGTCACATTATAAACACACATCTCACTTACTGCACTTTTTTGGTTTAAATAGGTCACATTTAATTTTTTACACGAGCTCACTCTTTATATTTTTAAATGTTGAGTAATTACTTCGATTGCTTTTTGGAATTTATTATATAAATTTGTCCCTTTTATCGTAATTAATTAGAATTGCCATATTGAATTCCACTTTAATTACGATTTCATTATCAATATCGCTTCTATATTCAGAATTTAATTACAATTTCCTTCTGTAATTCTCTAGAAATATATTCATATTTTCGAAATATTTGTCAAAGCATTTCACTAATATTGTTAATAACATTCCACCACTTTAAAAGGGAGTATTAAATTTAATTTTCAAATTATCAAAAATAAATCTTTTTGTATTATGAAATATGTAATATGAGAGTGCATTTTACAATGCGAGTAAAATTGGTTGTAAAAACTCTTGCACTTCTTCGATAAATAAAGTTTTAACGCTGCAAAGAAAGGAAATCTCCGATCTCGCTTCAGGATGCTGTTTAAATTGGATTTATAAATAATACGAAACAGGGAACACTTGTCCTATTTCCTTGAGTCTCGTAAAATCCTGACAGGAAAAGCCGGTTTGCTATCGGAGAGTGCCACCTTTTGTCACAGGACCGTAAATATGAACGCCATCAACTTCAGGTCCAATTGTCTATGTTTTCGATCTATAAACTTTGCTATTCAATTAAATGAGGAATTATAGTAAAAAATATAAATACATTTTTTGAAAAATTTTATTCAAGCCCAGTTTCTGCATATTTTTGTTTAAAAACTGTTATATTGCTTAAAAATTATATAAATTGACGTTTGGTTAGTTTTCCAAAAGTGTTGAATATATTAACAAAAGTGCGAAAATTGAAGCTAAAAGTTGCCAAGCACGCGAACTTCTTTTTGTATCAGCTAATTTTTAAATTAAAATATAAAATTTATATTAATGTGATATTTAGTACTATCTGCTATCTAAAATAACAGAAAAAAGGAAAATCTTTTTGATAATTATTGAAAACTGCGATATTAACTTCAGAATCATGTATAATATTTTTATATGCTATTAAACCGATACATTTTTCTTAATAAATAGCAAGCTTTATTTTATAATTTGCAATAAAATCAAGCTACAGAACTCCTTATCAACAGATTATTTTATTTATCATAAATTCTTTTTTTCGTAAAATTGATTCTTTTAGGTTTAAAAATCAACTGTTTTGTTAGAAAATAGCCTTTATGGGTAGAAAATTTCACAAAATTTAAGTATATGGTTATAAATTCATATTTTCTTGTTAAAAACTTCAACTTTTTTGTAAAAAATTCGTCCTTTGGCTTAAAAATTCCAAAAGCTTGTAGAAAATTCGTCTTTTTGGTTGAAAATAAACGTGTGAAAATTTCGTATTTTTTATGTGACAATTGAACTCATTTGTTAAAAATTTGTCTTTATAGTTTATAATGTAAGGATTTAGTTGAAACTTAAATTATTAAAAAAATTAATTGTTTTAGTCGCAGATTTATCGTTTCACTTAAATAAATTTCCATTTTGTTGGAAATATAAATATTTTATTGATAGTTCGTTTTTTTCTGGATTAAAATCAATTTTTCTACTTGAAAATCCAACTATTCCATTTTTGGTGAAAAATTTATCTTCGTTAGTGAAAAACTGAACTATTTGGTTGAAAATATAAGTAATGGATTAAAAATTATTATTTTAAGGTTTCAAATTCAATTGAAAAATTATGTTTCAATCTGAAAATTAAAAATTTGAAAGTATTTTTTTTCTTAATTCACTGGAATATCTTTTTAGTTAGAAATTCAACTATTTAATAAAAATCAACATTTGGCTTGTAAATTGAACTGTACTTTTTGTGGGTGTAAGATGGAAACAAAACCAAAAAGAATGTTTTCACACTTCAATAATTATTAAAATGTTAAAATATTATTTTTGGTAAACAAATTTCAAAACTTATAATTTTTGAAAATTTTAAATAATTTCTAAATATTCTTAAAAATGGTTTAAATATTTTGTAAAAATTTGAAAAAACTCTGCAAAATTAAAAAAAATTTCCTAAACATCTGACAGACCCTTTTTTTTAACAATTTCGGAAATATTTTCCAATTTTTTGAAAATATTTTTAAATATGGCCTCACGATAAATTTTGTAAAATGAAAATTAAATAAAAATTTTCTCAGATCTCTTCTAAAAATTTATTCTCTTAAAATCCTTCAAAATTCTAAAAAATGCTTCTCAATTTTTGGGTTCAAGTCTTCAGAAATCTACAATTCGTTTTAAATTTATTGAAATCTCTTTTAAGTTTAAAATGACTTATGTAAAGATTCTAAATATTTTTTAAGTTATTAATGTTTTTTTCTAAAATGTAAGGAAATTCTTGAAAATGTTTTAAATTGTTTAAAAATATTTCCTTAACATTATTTTTCCAAAATAAAAAAAAATCAATTTAACAATTTAAAATTTTGTTTTGATATCTTCAAAGATCAACACTTGGTTACAAATGTTTTAAAATATTGAAAAATTTTTAATTATTTTAGATTTTTTTTCAAAATTTCTGAAATACGCTTTGAAATAATTCAAAGTTTTCCTATATTTTTTTAAATTTCTGAAAACATAAAAAAATCTGCTTAAAATCAAAGCTTATATAATAGGGAAGACCACCCTAAAAAATATAATAATCCTACAGTAGATAATCATTACTTCAAAATACTAATGTTGGTAAAATAATTAATTTAATTTAATTACTAGCCAAGAATCTATATGATGTAATAAATGAAAATTATGCATAATTATTTCAGGTTAGATAAATTTTTGTGCTTTTGGTTAACAATTATTTATTTTAGGTTTATTATCTATTATAGGGTGGTCTTCCCTGATGAAGATATTTTAGTTTTTTGTCGATATTTACAATTCAAATATTCTCTTTCATCATTGATGATTAGAGACATTCAGAAATATATTTTATCAATGGGTTATAAATAGAAATCTTTTGTCATTTTTTAAACGTTTGATCAAAAAGTTAGGTACATAATTATGACCTTCATTATTAACGAATCATTTGAAATTTCAATGTTCTCTATTAGAAATAGATGTTTAGAATAAAAATTCCTCATTTGGGAATAGCTTTCATAAAATTCCAGAAAATGAGAAATAATAAAATGAAAACAGCATGTAGTATGTAAACAATCAGGTAGTCTCCTACAATATCTTTGCAAAATGTTTAATAGAGTTAAAGAATAAATACATGGTTTCACTTGCAAAGGGAATTTTTCAGGATTCCAGAATGAAGTAAATTTTATCTCTCAAAAAAACATTAAATCTTTTGAAATCTTATGGCGCTGGCCTGGCTCAGACTAGACCACCTGATTTCTAGTTTTGACGCTGACTAGTTTGATTTGTAACAAGAGTTGTGATGGTTGTGGTGCGGGGGGGGGGGGTCAAAAAATGTATAAAAAAGTGTTACGTATTTCTTGAACGGTTTCTCATCAAACTTCAGTAGTAGTACGAGCAGACTTTCATTATAAGTCTGGCCATACCCAACTTCTTCCACTTAATTCTCAATACAAGCTGACTATAATTATGAACGAATTTCACACTTAGACAAAAGCAATTTACTGAAAATTTCATTATGAAATTGAAGTTTTCGAATCGTAATTTA
The DNA here is from genome assembly GCF_010883055.1 of Belonocnema kinseyi. NCBI lineage: Eukaryota > Metazoa > Arthropoda > Insecta > Hymenoptera > Cynipidae > Belonocnema > Belonocnema kinseyi. Next base: position 47,148,178 of record NC_046660.1, read on the forward strand.
TGTTAAAAAGATTTCGAAAGGCGACTAAGTAGATAAGGAACTTTAATCAGACCTGGTCGACTCTTTCGGACATAACCATCTTTTTCTACTGGGATTACTGAAGAGTAGGTCTGGAAGCTTTTAGTCTGATGCTCTCATTTATATGTTAACTCTTATTGAAAACGAACTTCTTAACTTAATCTTCTATACGTATTATTCCAAAGTAATAACGATGTAATTATTTGTCTATGGATATGTAATGAATATAAATGAACAAGTAACCTATTTGGTCAAACCTATTATTATTATTAATTTCGGACGTGCTCCATGTAATAAAGATTCCATATTTGCGTATGATTTAAAAGCAGAAAGTAAAAAATAATTTAAGAAACTTTTAAGAAAAAACAAAATTTATTCAAATGTACTAAAAAGAAACACTATAATTCCTATTTTTGGAGAAAACTTAATTGTTATATTGTAAAATTAATCTTCATGGCTGATAATTGATTTTTTTAACCAAAATTTTATTTACTTCCTCAAAAATTGCACTATTTGATTGAAAATTTTTCTTTTATTGAAAATTATTTTTTTTTAACCGATAATAATTGATCTGTTCCATTTTTTGTTTAAAATCAATCTGTTTTCTGAAAAATTGATCTTTTTAGTTCAAACACAATGTTCCTAATTAAAAATTCATTAATTTTGGTGAAAATATCATCTCACCGGTTAAAACTCATCTGTTTGGTTGAAAATTGATCTATTTTCTTCAAAATTTATTTTGTTTGGATGAGAATTAACGTTTGTTACTGAAAATTTAACTATGTTATTTTAATATGAAAATGTTTTTCAGTTGAAAGTTCAACTGTTTGATTAAAAGGTTATTTGCTTTGATTGAGTGTACACCTGTTTTGTTAAAAATTTGATTCTTTGGCAGAAAATTCATGTATCTTGTCAGAAAGTGCCATTCTTTTGTGGAAAAATAATCTTGTTGCGGAAAAATTGATTTTTTTGGCAAAAGAGGACCTGGTTTGTTTCAAAATTTAATTAGTATGTTAAAACTGATTTCTTTTTATATTCCATTAATTTAGTTTGAAGTTCAATGATTTGTTTGAACATTAAGGGTTTAAACTCAAAATTAAATTATTCAATTTATAGTGTAAATGCAGTTCTTTTAGTTGAAAATTCAATGTCCTTTTTGTTAGAAAAGTAAACTTTTTTGGATGAAAACTGGCCTAATCCATTTTTGTTTAAAAATGTATATTTTTTTAATTGAAAATTTAACAATTTGATTAAAAATGTGTCTTTTAGGGGGAAAAATTGGTGCCCTAGTTTCAAGGTTCAACTAGTTTATTTAAAAATTTATTTTGGTTAAAAATCAATCCTTCTTGTTTCAAATATAACTACTACAATTAAAGATTTATCGTCTCATTTGAAAATAATTCTATTTGGTCGGGAATTAATATTTTTAACTTGAAATTCAACGAAACACGTTAAATATTCCATGCTTTTGGTTAAAAAATCATATTACTGGTTAAAAATTAATTTCGAAAACAAAAAATTGAAACATTTAATTTTTTGATGAAAATTTATAATTTTTTCTGATGAAAATCCATATATTTTGTTAAATTTTATTAACTTTAGTTGCGAATTCATCTTCTGTGTTTAAAATTTATTATTTTAGTTGAAATTCATAATTTTAAATGAAAAATAATTATCTTGGTTCCAAATTTTTCTTTTTTGTTTGTTGAAAATTCAATAATTTCATTTATAGTTGCAAATTCAACTACTTGGGTGAAAATTCGTTTTTTTTTGGGAAAAACTTGTTATTTGTTAAAAATCCAACTATTTCAGTTAAGGATTCATTCTAGTTGAAAATGGATTTTTTTAGTTTAAAAGTTCATCTCACTGAGTATAAATTAAATTTCCAAACTAATATACAACTGTTCAATGTGTAAGTAAAAATGGACATTTTTTGCTTCGAAAATGGATCTATTCTGCTGAAAAATGATATTTCTTGTTTAAAATTCAACTGTTTGGTTGAAAATTCATCTATCTTATTGAGACTGCAGTATTTTCACTTAAAAGGTTCGAAGTTTTAAAAGTTTGGAGTTGAATTGAATATGGTCCTCACATACATTTTAATTGAAAGAACAAATGTTTCTATTTTTGTGAAAAATTTTCAGACTTCCTTCCTTATCAGTTTAGTTACTTTCGGAAATTAAAAAAAGTTATTTAATTTTACATATATATTACTATTTTTAAATATTCGAAGATTTACAAACACTGAAAAAACAACATTTATAATAAACTTATGAAATGTTATACATATTTGATTACATATATGAGTCGAGTGTTTAAGCACATTTCAAGGACTTGAATGGCTCTTAACAATTAAAAATTATGGAAAAGTTTTGAGATACCTGGATAAAAACTTGAAACAGCAGAAAATCTTTTTGCAGGATTTGAGTAGACACACTATAAGAAATATAAATAAACAATGAACAAACTTTTTTAATTTCTGAAAATATTGCAACTGTGAGGTTACGTTGTATCGTTTGAATATATACCATAGTCTGAATAATATTTCTTGGAAATTAACTCAGAAGAACGATGAAATTTGCTGGAAACGTAGCTTCAAGTGGATCGATGCGAAGAACGTGAACACTAATATCAGAATTGGAGTACAAATGAAGTGAAGTAGTTCATTCCGTTCCTCATATTTGACTTAAAGCCAGTGAACTACTGAGTAGAAATTTCAACTGCTATAGGCAGCATTATTAGTCGTCACGTGTCGCTTGTTATCTTCCAACTTTAGGTTCCTTTCTTCTTTATTTATACCTCTCTTGATTTACTTCCTTATTTATTACTTTATTTCTCACTGTTTATGTTTTTTCAATACTATGGTCTGCAATTTCTTCTTTAGAGGGATCCCATCCCATCCCATCCCATCCCATC
>NC_046660.1:47151211-47155008 GCF_010883055.1 Belonocnema kinseyi
CCCATCCCATCCCATCCCATCGCATCCCATCCCATCCCATCCCATCCCAATATTTTCTGACTTTCCCTCTCCTCATTTCACCCTTAACACTCTCTTCACAAGCTTTTTTCTATAGTTTTCCCTTCTCCTACCTCCCCCAGCTAATACTTCCCTTTTACTACTTCCCTACCTATCCTCATTTCTAATAATCTAATGTACTCCCCCTCACTTTCACTTACTTTTCTTACTTTCCCTTCCTTATTTTTCCTCCGCTGTTTTTTTATATTTCTCTTCCCTTATTTCCCCTACCTCTTCTCCTTTTATTCGCCCCTCAGTTTTCTTAGTTTAGATCCTCATATTTCGCTTTGCTTCCCCTATATCTCCTTCCATAATTTCTCCTTCTTTCTCCTTACTTACCCGACATTTCCCCGGCCCTCATTTCCACTAATTTCCTCTACCCCCTACCCCCATAACAATACAAAAACATTCATAAAATTGACATACTTCCGAATTTATATTAAAAAAACTAATGGACCGAAAAGTGTGGGCTTGATTTCTGCTTCCTGTATTTATTGCAATTTTTTTTAATATATATTTTTAAGAAAATAAAATGGACTAATATGTTCATTTAAATAAAGCCAAAATATTGATTTTTAATAAACTTCTTTTTTTTAAAGCCGTCAAAGAGGGTTTCTCGGACTCGGATTCCAGTTCTACGTTTCATCGCTGTATACCATTTTGCTGTAAACTGTCTGTTATAAATTCCAGGACTGTCATTCCTGAAGACTGTTCGAAAACTTCCATGACTTTTTTAATTTTCGCATGAAAATTTATGACACCTTCATAAAAAGTAAAGGAGACTATATAAAAATAAAAACCTGTGCAGAACTCTACTATTTCTGTAGTAAATTTTCCAACATTTATTTTTGTCACATCATGAAGAATTTTTTACTTTTCTTGAATTCTTGGGCATTTTATCAAGTTTTCAGAAATTGCCTTGAATTTTTATGGACTTATTTCAAAGTTACTGAATTCCATAATTCTTTGTATTCTGGAATTGTTTTTAATTTATGTGAATTTCAAGGAATTTCATTCAATTCTTCTCATTTTTCGGAACTCTCTAAATTCACTCTAATTTGATTGAATTTAATGGATATTTCACATTTTTTACCAGTCAATTTGAATTTAATTTGAAAATTAATTGCTTTAAATTAACAGAAAACGTTCCTAAGTTTATTTTTAATGCTCATTTTTATAAATGAACAGGACATCTATGATGAAGAAGAATGTTAATATAAAATAATAATTATTCGAAACTTAACATTTCATTTATACTTGTTAAGTTAAAAAGAAAATAAACACGATGGGATGATTTCAATATGCTTCTGCGTCATACGGGTCCGATTTATTTCAAGAAATAAGCATTTAGAATAATATTAGGAATGTTTTTTAAAATATTTTTTAATAATTTTTTCGATTTTTTCCCTTGAAATCTATGATTAGTACCAAAAACCATACATACAAACTACAGTTAAAACTGGAAATTTAAAAGACAATCTGACGAGGAAATCTGTGTAATTACCTCTCACTAAGGAAATCGTTATAATTGTTATTAATAATAATAACGATTATTATTCTTATTATGTATTATAAAACATAATTGCCGTACAATTGTGATTAAAAGTCGGTACGAAGTCGAGAAAATTATATTTTTCCTTATAAATTCCATTAAGAAATTGAAAGTGAAGATTCTTAAATTATAACTATTTGAAGTTTAATTATATTACACATGAATTATGTTCTACGCATTCGTAAATAAAAAGCTCTGATAATGATTTTCTCCGAGCGATCATAACCTTTTTGGATTACAAGATATTTCAAATAATTTCAGATTTAGAAACAGAAGTTCCAACACCGTAGAATAAAATGTATTCGAATTAGATAAAGATCATCTGTGATAAATTATGCATTATTATTTTGAGCTTAAAATTTCTAAATTACGAATGTTTAAATTGTTAGTTTAGATGCTTTACTAAATTTTTCATTTATTTCAAAGGTATTGCCTAAAATGTTGTAGAATTTGAAATATTTAAGATTTTTGAAAAGCAATCAAGGAATTTTCAATGGATTTCAATAAATTAAATTTGTTTCAATAGCAAAATAGCATTTAAAATTATTATAAATTATTAATTTTCAAGAAATGTTTGTTAGCTTTTAAAAATGTCAAGCAAATGTAAACAATTTTAAAGGATTTGAAATATCTTTCGATATTTTTAATATATTTCAATAAATTGAAGTGATTCCTATAGATCTTAAAGATTGTAGAATATTTGAATAAATTGTTATGAATTTTTCAGAACTTTCAAAAGCTTCAGGGGACTTGGTCGAATTGGACACATTTTAGGGAACTTACAAAAATTCCACCAAAAGAAATGTCCTTTCGCGTGAACAGAATGTTTCTTTAAACAAATGAATTTTCCTCTGAAAATTAAGATTAGGAGGATTTTCATTTGTCTCAAACTTCAATACGTTTTAAGATATTTTAAAACATTTGAATGGTTTTGAATTATTCAAGGATGCAAAAAAACTCCAAAAAAATTATTATTTCATTTCAATAATGTGTACAGGCTTGGAAGGACCTTAACTAATGTCGGGTTCTGTAACAGATTCCAAGAGATAACAAAAATTTCATTGGATTTCCCAGGATTTTAATGATTTCAGAAGTTTTGCAAAGTCTTGATATGGTTTTAAAGAATTTTTTAGAATTGCGGAAGGTATATCACAATTTTGGAGGTCAGATAAGGTTTTAAGAGATTTTCAAAGATCCGACGATTTCAATGGTTTTAAGGGTCTTTTAGAGACTTCAAGTTTAAATAAAAAATTTTCAGCATTGCAGGAAATGTCATCAAGTTTGATACAATTTCACGGGATTTTATAATATTCCAATGAATTTCAAAGAATTCACAAAAAGTGAAGGATTTCGTAGGTTTTTTAATAATCACACGAATTTTCAAATTATTGTTATTTCATTCGGAAATCATCCTCAATTCTTATTAACTTATCCTGAATTCTATTAAATTCTTCTAAATTAAAAATTTTTCAAAATGCACAGATTTTACAAATCCATTTGGATTTCGCTCTTGCCAAGTAAATTAAGCTGTGGCAGTCCTGAAAATAATTAATTTAAAACATTTAAATTCAAATTTCTTTCATTCCATTCAAAAATATTGTACATTAAAAATTTTAGAAGATGATAATTCTTCGGTAATAACCATCGAACTTTTCTTGTGATTTATTTTGGAAATAAAATCGAGATCCTGCAAAACTATTTTGAACCTTATATAAGTTAGGTAAAATATATTATAGTGTGAATAATTATAGTGTCAATAAAGTTAAAAATGTTTCAATATCGCCTTATTTTACTTAAGCGTTCTATTGTTTACTTTTTTGTAATTCAAGTAGCAAAATATTGCTGGTGTAATTCGCGAAATTCCATTAATTTAAATTTTGAGTTTAAAAAATGTAATTATAGTTTATAATTAAAGTTTAATCCAAGTGCGAACAGTATTCGTTGTAGTCATTATTTTGGGCAATTCACTCAAATATGTCAGTTTTAGTGTTTTATTCATAAAAGGAAAATCAATCCTGGGACTTGACTTAATAATGATTGGAAATAGATTTTTTCCATTACATTCTGGGTATTGTTTGCCCAAGTTGCTAGTACCAGGTGTATACATATGAAACCGGTATTTTTTCAAGAAAAAAACACATTTATTTCAAGAGAATGATAACAAATATTTTATTCAAAGTATGCGCCC
>NC_046660.1:47155108-47158211 GCF_010883055.1 Belonocnema kinseyi
CAATATGCCAATTAGCACAAATGGTAAGTTCCGACAGTGCCTATAAGTGTGCCTACTGGCCGCTAAATGGCAATACCGGTTTCATATGTATACACCTGGTATCTTTATAACTGAATGTGCCTGGTAGAAACGAATAAAAAACGTAAAGCATTGTAATAAGAATCAATGATCTGAATTATTACATTTAATTATACGGGTAATTTTTAAACAATCAATGTTTTTTACTATTCAATATAGATGTAAACTCCTGTTAAAAAAACTAGAATACAACGACCAAATTTGGACCACAACGAACAAAAGAAAACAGTAAACTGTTTGTATGAAAAAATCGGATTATATTGGGGATATGGAGAATTTGCTTTCTGATAATGATCAATTTGAATTATTACATGAAAATACGCTAAGAAAATTTAAAAAAAAACACTTTTAAGATGCTTGTCAATTGGAGAAAGAAAGGACCTTCGGGAAAAGATATAAGATGGACTGATATTGACACTGAAGATACAGTTCTTGCAAGATGTTATGGTTTGTGAACGATTCATAAAGATGGCTATACCTTAAGAATTGTTATTTCAACCATTAATACTCCCACAAAATGTTTTGAACAGAATTTCAATTTGATTTTCAAGGGCTCTATCACAACTTCTAAATATAATTTTAAAAATAGCTGGGAATTTTAAAAAAGGATTATTCAAAAAACGGTTCCGGATGACCATGTAATCATTTCTTTGGATTTTATTCCAATGTTTCCGAGTATTCCCTTGAATAAGTTAAACAGGCCATTTTAAATAGATGGGATTATATTAAAGCTCGTACTCTATTATGTCAGAAAGATTTTATCTAAGGGATAGTTTTTATCATGGACTCAACTTAGTTTAAATTTAATGGATCTTTTTATAGACAAAGTTCTGGTACTCCCATAGGTTCAGTCATTTCTCCGATTTTAGCAGAAATAGTGATGGAAGATTTAGAGGTTTTTGCATTTGAGAAATTAGATTTTGTTTTGCCTTTTTATTTTCGGTTTGTTGACGATACCTTATTATGTGTTCCTCTGGAAAAGTTGCAAATGGTCATTGATACTTTTAACAGTTGTCATCCAAAACTTCAATTTATTAATGAAATATAACAGAATAATAGAATCACTTTTTTGGACATAGAAGTGATTAAGGGCTGGGATGGTAATATTATTACCAACTGGCAGAGAAAAAGTACATATTCAGATAAAATTTCAAAATTTGTTTCTGCTCGTCCTTTTCAAAACAAAACTGCAGTAATCAAAAACTTAGTTGTCAGAGCTCTGGGTTTGTCCCATTTTTCATTTTACACAAGAAATTTGAATATTGTTAGGAATATCCTTTTTCTGAATCATTATCCACAAAAGTTAATTAAGAAACATATTGCAATTAGAGTTCAACAAATCAAAAGCAAACAGAGTAATAATTTACTTGCAGATAATCAGAAAAAGTTAAAGGAATATAATTCGTTTAATACTTTTGTTTTTCCATTTTTTGGTTAAATTTCTAAACCTATTGAGCTTATGTTAAAAAGATTTAAAACTCATACTATTTTCCGTATACCATTTAAAATTGATTCAGTGATGAATTTTTGCAAAGATCCTTTGGATAATTTTAAAAAGGGTGGTGTTGTCTATAAGAACACTTGGCTGCCTTCTCATTTTTCTTTCCTCCTTTTTATTTTTGTCCGAAAATTAATTTTTATTTATTTACTAAGTTATTTTTTTTCAAGTTTTTCAGATCACCATAAGATTTTTTTGTTTTTTGTTTGTTCGTTGTGGTCCAAATTTGGTCGTTAGATTCCTGTTTTTTAAACAGAAGTTTACATCAATTTGATTATTGGACGTTAAATGGGATTTTTAATTTGGACTTTAATCTAATTTAAATTTCTAAAATTTCTATTCAATATAATTGTATCTCTAATGTGTGTCCATTCATATTCATTTTCATAGAAAAACATGAAATGTATTAAAAAAAAGTTTTAAAAATATCACTTACTCGCCCTTATAACAAGACTGAAAAGCGGTTCTTTATACTTTAACCAACTTATATTGCAGATTATAAAAATATAAATATTTAAAATTTGATAATATTTGACTCTGAAATACTCTGTAAAAGAATAAAAACATTTTTAGGACGTAAGCTTTTAAAATAATTTTTTGTTAAAAACATTGGTCTGCTTAACAAAAATCATCTCCTATTCATCAGCAGAAGCTCAATAAATGTTTGGAAACGGTTAAGATCTCCAGATACGTAGAAAATGTGTCGTCTATAATAATATTAAAATTACGAAAATACGAATTTTTCCAGTCCTCAACTTTAAAATTGTTCAGTTTTGAAAGCTTATAAATATGAAAATGTTTATTTTTAAATCTCTTCATTTCTAGTCTTTCAAGTAGAGCCATTTAAAAATATTCAATGTGCAGTGTGTTTAGTATTTTGTCCGAGTTGTAAATTTATTTATTTTAAAGGCTGCTTCTTTGAAATCCCTACAATTATCGGTGGTATTTCTGTTGTTAAAATTATTGATTGTACCCCATATACATTTTTTCAGTTTGTTTAACGAAGGTTGGGATTCTGTATATGCACTCTGAAATTTCAAAGATGGGTCAATAATATAGGATTTTGTGTAAAGACAAATTCAATTTTTTAAATCTTTTAAAAATTTTTCTGGAAACATGGCTTTTTAAAAGGATTTCAAAGGATTATAAAGATTTTGCAAAATTTTAATAACTTCGAAGGAATTATGAAAAGTTTTAATTAACTTTAACGGCGTGAAGTTTGTAAAAATTGAAGAGGAAAGAAATGTGAAAAAGGTACTGTAGGTTGCTGAACGTTTTATCTTTAAAAAATGTAGACTTACAAAGCAGCTTCTTTAAACTCAGACTTATAATGTATTTCCTTAGTACACTTTTTATTCGTGTGTTTAAAATAAAAATTGTTATAATCATTATGATCTTCAGTCGAGATTAAGTAAAAATTCTGTAGAATCAAAGGGGGAGGGTCGGTAAGGCCGGTTTTTGGCCTAATTTATTTTTGGACCAAAAAATCTGAAAAAATCATGGTAGTATCTTATAAGTATCCCGAGT